>NW_024534089.1:0-25288 GCF_016097555.1 Gigantopelta aegis | reverse complement strand
CTGACATTGTTTAACGACACCACTTGAACACATTGATTAATTCGTCTATCGTCTACTGGCGCACAAGCCATATTTTAAACCAGATTTATATAAAGTAGTTAAAAGTGGGGGTACAGCCCCCCCCCCCCCCCCCCCCCCCCCCCCCCCCCCCCCGTCCGGCCTCTCGGTTGCTATTGACCTGAGAATGGCTAGAAATGTAATTGTATTGCATATACGGATATTTATATTTGAGAAAAAGAATATGTAGTGTAAGAAACATGTAAGGTTTATTTATAAGAGATTAAAGTAGCCGACAACCTGATAAAATGGCTACAAACTGAGGATGGTCCCTTTCTTATAAACTCAAGAGGATTTATGATGCACAGTCAAAAGGTACTTCGTTTGAATGATGGAAGCAAACATATGAAGTATAAAGCCTCGGACGACGGACAAGCCTGAATTTAAGCCGAAATAATTAAAATGGTGAAAGAAAAAGAAGGCCAATAAAATAAAATAAATAAATAAATGATACATGATTGTGTAACGGAGGTAGATTTGTGATTCGGAAGAGAAAGGTTGACTGTACGTATATAGGAACGGTTACGGGTTCTAAACTCAAGCAAATCATTTTCAAACGGACGCAGCTATGGCAGTCCATAATGGACCTAAATATTAATAATTATGTTAACAACAGTAATTTGTTTATCTTTACTTTTTATGTCTAGACGTGTGTTTCCATTTGTATGAATAGCAACGTCTCTACTTTGTGTTGAATGTGAACTAAAAAAAATTATAAAATTTCCACTGAGATCTAAAATTAATTTTCTTTCTCTATGAAATGTATATCAATTATACAATAAACAGATTTGTTCTGACTAACCAATCGGGCCACTCAAAGCAATACTTTGACTCACCCGTACAACTTTTGAATGGCTCGCGACCGAATTTCGTTAAAAAAAGAACTTACTTAAATTATTAAAAACATGTTATCATATCATACAAACAATAACAGTCGGTCGTTAGTGCTGTGGGTAAGACCAGCTTTATTAGCGGAAAAGGACGAGGATGCCAGGTGTGAGTGGAGTGGGGAAATACACAAAGACTGCAACCGTGGAGGAAGTTGAGACAGGTAGGCGATGGTGTGGACAGATCAGAAGACAGAGTCGGAGGAAACTGACAGAAATCCAACCTGGTGGTGCAGACTGTCGAAACGAGAAGCGTTCCAGCGTTCAATCAGTTCCAATGGCCGCATACACCCCAGTAGAAGGATCCCTAAGTCGAGCCGCGAAAGCACGTGCAGTGTGCACAAGCGAAACAAACACGTCTTACAGCGTCGACCTCCAGACTGGGAATCGGTGGTTTTGTGTTGTTGTTTTTTTGCTTGTTTGTTTGTTTTTTAGCTTCCTCACAATAACAAACTTGCAAGTTTATGACTAGAATAAATGTTACAAGGAAAAAACGCGATTCCCCCATCAGAAACCGGATGACTCTCTTTTCAGATACGGGTGTCCTGTTATTCAAGTAGTGTTTGTACTAGACGGGAAACATTTACGTTTAATCTTATGAGTTGACTCTAAGACAATCAAATAAAGGTCTGTAGCATTAGGAAAAGAAAACAAAGTCTGTTGTGTGTATATTGTTGTAATTGACGATGTAGAAACTTCTTGTTACTGAATTTTGTAGAAATCTCGTTCAAGTTGAATATTAATATAATTATACTTATTGATTTGTTGATATTACGCGATGACCAATGTCAGAATAACATTTATCAAACGTACGCCAGTGGAGGAAAAACATCGTGAGCTAGAGGTGTTTGTTTGTTTGTTTGTTTGTTTTTTAAGCCACTAGCCCATCGGGCTACTGGTTTTGCATTTGTCACTAGCCCAGTGTTAAAAAGTACTAGCCCCGGGCGTCGGGCTAGCATATTTGTCGAACACTGGACAACATAATAAGAACATAAAATGGTTAAATCAGATATATAGTAATAGTCACGATGGCAATGATTATATACATGTAATATGTATACGATATGTACACGTATATATATATATGTAACTAGTGTGTATATGTGTTAATTCAAGTTGGTGTTGTAGTAGAGGGTCTGGTAAGTTCATGTTGCCTATGGTTGAACATTTCATAACAGAATTAGCCAACAATTGGAGTTACCTGTTCAGAGCTGTCAAGAAGGAAAACATATTTTTCCAGTTTAGACAGAAATGTGAACATATTTTACCGACTTTATAATATAGTATATATTTTTTAAATGTATATTTATTAGACATTTAGTTAAACAATTAATCTCATCTTCTGGATCTTGTTGGCACAGCCGGCAGATACGCTCATTTCTGTGGATATGCCTATAACGTCCAGTCTCTATTTCCAGTCTGTGAGCACACAGACATAGTTTAGTAAGAGCTTGTCTAAAACTGATATTTTAAATATATTTCAAGTAATTTTCCATTTCATAATTGTTTTTAATGTTTAAATATTTGCAGCTTTTCAGAGTTCTGTAGCTTAATTTTAAAGTGTTCGTAATATCTGTCATCAAGGATTTTGTTTACGTAGCTAGAGTTTGGTTTTGAATGAAATTTAGCGTTAGTTTGGAAAACTTTTGTCATGTTGTTACTATCAAGCATATCTTGTAAATAAGCATGCCAGCCTATTTCGTGTTGTGATAGTAGCTCTTTGCTACAGGATACTGCATCATACTGTATAGATCTCGATTATTCCACATTTTCTAGGTACACAAAATATTTACACATATTTGTATGTATGCTATTTTCTAGGTACATAAAATATTTACAGATATTTGTATATATGTTATTTATAAGTGGGTAGTGCCCCAGTTCACGTCTGCAGGCACTGTTTCGTGGGAATTGAAGATTAATTTTAAAGAATTTTATATGTAATTTTTCAAAGGGTTCAGACTCAAAGAATAAGTCAAAGAAATTGTATTTGTTGTGTTTCTTTAGTTTGCCATGCAGTTCCGTGCCCCATACTTCCGAGTTATAAAGTAGAATAGGTTTAATTAGTGTATCAGTCAGCTGAGTACCAGTATATAGCAAACGAATCGACCATATCATAAAAGTAGCTGGGGTTGTTTTTTTACTTTATTTTGACAGTTGAACATTCAGAATACGTTATTGTGCACCATATCGTTTTGTTTGTGGGTTTTTTTTGTTTTTTAATATTTATTTTCCCCAGTCCATTCTGACCACGTCAAGGTTGGGGAGCCTTGAATTCATGGCCTTACATCAAAGTAATATAATTTATATACAAGTACATATATCTAATTTGTTGTATAATAATGTTATATAGTCATATATAACAATTTGATACATAAATGCATTTGTAATGTTTCTGTATAAATTAAAGATTGGTAAAAAACAAAACAACTTGCTATGACGCATATAATGGAAAGGACTGGGAAATATAGGAGAAGAACAAAGAAGATATAATTGTTAAAACACATAATAATAAATTGATAAATAAATAAATAAGCAAACAAACAAACAAAACAAAACAAATAAATAGATAAAGAAATAAAATAAATAAATACATGTGTGTGTGTGTGTGTAAATCTATACTAGCGCGAAACGAAAAAGACCTGGAATTCGAAACAAGCTATTGTTAGGAAATACGTTTCAGTCAAAGAGATTAAGCCATGGTGTCCATTGTTGATTAAAAATTTCGTAATTGCAATTCTTATATAAACTAAATCTTTCTATTTCAAACTTGTTTTGCAAAATGTTTTTAACTCCATTGATATTTAATAGTTTTTTCTGTACTTTCATACAGTAGATATAATATTTAATGTTGATAATCAACCAATTTACAAAGTTACTATTTTCGTTATTGATCATACCAAACATAACAATATCTTGACTAAAAATAATGTCAATTCCTGTTTCAGTCAATATCCATTCTCGTATTAATTCCCAAATGTGGTTAACCTTGTTACAGTCAAAGAAAAGATGTAACGTTTCACATGAAGCTTTGCAGAAGTCGCAAGCATTAGAATCCACGTAATGTATCATATACAAAAATGTATTAGTAGTTAAGATTCTGTGTACTATTCTATACTGAAACCATGTAAAAAGGAATAACATAATACTTTTCCCATTTCTTTGTATCATACATGTATCCTTCATTTACATATTTCAATTGTACTTTTGGAATGACAGTTTGTGAATTTAACATATCATACATATGTTTACAACCGCTTTTGTCTTTTAATAAATGTTTTATCTTGAACGGGAAAACAGGATTTTTAACACTTGTGAAAGTGTCATCGTTTATGTTTTCTAATTTGTTTATAAATGATTTAACAGCATTTGTTATTGACGCATATTCCAAGAAATTTGTATTTATATGATATTTTGTTATAAACTGTTCGTATGTTAAAACATCACCTTGTTCGTTTAATAAATCATTAATAAATGTGATACCATTATTGATATAATGTTTGTATATAAATGGTTTGTTACCTATACATATCATCCACACTTTGTGGGTTGTGAACCTTTTGTATATTTATCCAGCTGGACAGTTTTTCTCTCCAAAACCTATTGCGAATACGTTCTATTTTGCGTGTAAGGAAATAATCACCTTGTTTAATCATGTCTGTTAACGATATGTTTGTAATTGACTTAAACAAAGTGATCCACTTTGAGTTATTTAAAAACATTCTTCGAATCCATGTACATTTCAATGCTGTTATAAAATTATTTATGTTTATCATTTTAATACCACCCCTTTCATAATCTTACGTTATTAAATTTCGTGTCAATTTTTCAGTTTTACTCTTTGGCATTATTAACGTTTTCAATACTGTTATTCTTCCTAAAACCGTCAATCTTCTGCAAGACCATACTCTCATCAATTTGTGTACTTCTGATATTTTTGAATCATAATTCAGTTCGATTATATGTTCCATGTTCACTGAAAAGTTGATACCAAGCAGGTTAAAATGAGTTTGACCCCATTCTAACTTCCATCTCGTATGGTGGAATACATCCTTAGAAAACTTTTTCGTTCCTATCCAAATAGCTTTAGATTTGGAAAAGTTATATATGCATAGTAGTCTAAAACCGAAAGTGTATTGTACAGGGACTCGGGAGAACCGTCAAGAATGAAACTTGTATCATCTGCATATTGTGAAATTAAATATTGTTCACCATCTATACTGATACCATTGATATTACTCGAGTTTCTTATTATAATTGCAAGTATTTCAGCACATAAAATAAATATATAAGGTGATAAAGGATCACCTTGTCTACAACCTCTTTCTAATTTAAAAGATTCAGATAAAAATCCATTTTGTATGACACTAGAGAGGGAGTTATTGTAAAACGTTTTTATCCAGTTTTTAATATATGATTTGAAATTAAATATATCTAACACTTTATATATAAAGGACCAAGATAAATAATCGAAGGCTTTTTCAAAGTCGATTAATAACAGCAATCCAGGAATATCATGTTCTTCAGTGTATGACATGATGTCATAAATTAATCTAATATTTTCTCCAATATATCTTCCTTTTATAAAACCAGTTTGGTCTTTATCTATCAATTTGTCCAAAACACTTTTAATTCTGTTTGCAATACACCCCGATGCCATTTTATAAGTACAGTTTAAAAGAGGTAAAGGTCGCCAATTTTGTAAGAATTCTTTTGGTTTATTTGGTTTTGGGATACATGCTATAATGCCTAGCTTTTGTACTTGAGACATTTCTTTAATGGTATAGCTATAATTAATAGATCTAACTACATAATGTCCTATATCGATCCAAAAGAATTTAAAGAATTCGGCTGTAAATCCATCCGATCCGGGGCTCTTGTCATTTTTTATTGTTTTAAGAAATGCTAAAACTTCAGAATATTTTATTTCACCTTCTAATTCTTCAGCTTCTTCATCAGTTAATTTATTGAAACTAAAGTGAGATAGTTTTTCAATAATGTCATCATCATTTTGCCAAGATGGTTTAGAGTAAAGATTTTGGTAAAACGTCTTTGTTTCTTTTAAGATTTCTTTCTGATCCGTAACCTCTGTTCCATTGTCCAACTTAATCTTTGATATTAATTTGCTAAAATAATTCCGAGATTCTAAATTGCAGAAATACTTAGTTGGCTTTTCGCCCTCTTCTATCCACTTTGACCTTGACCTAATATAATGACCTTTGAGTTTTTCTTTTCGCAATTCTAATAATTCAGACTTTTTACTTTCGATTTTTTCCCGGTCAATTGTATTTTCGTTCTCCTCTAAAGATTTAATTTCATCGCATATATTTCGTTCTAATTCGGTGCTTTTTTTCTTCTTATATACAGAAAAAGATATACTTTCGCCCCTTATTTCCATAAGTAATGTTTCTAAGAAGAGTTGATTATTTATCATAAGATGTATTTCTTCTTTGGATATTGAATCTATATTGTCCAAATTATACACTGGTACAGCATATTGGCGGGTTACTTTTATAATGGTTTCTTTAACTAATTTAACATATTCTTTGTTTAAAAGCAAAGAGTTATTGAATTCCCACAGCCCTTTACCTCTTACTATTTGACTTATGTTTATCCTTAAAACTACTCCTGCATGATCCGAACGGTAACTATTTTCAATTGTGACTTTTTCCACCATAGACATAAGATTATTGGATATTAAGAAGAAATCCAATCTAGCTTGTTTTAAAGGTGTTTTCTTCTTCTATGTATATCTACGGAGATTAGGGTATAATTCTCTAAATGGGTCTTTTAAATCAAATGCTTCCATGTTTTCGATAAAAAATTTCCGGCATTTTGGATGATTTACGTGTTTATAGTTTTTTGTATCCAGATCTTGATTTAGTACTAAATTAAAATATCCACAAAGTATGTATTTTTCATTTTGGAATTCTTCAATACAATCTAAAATATATTGATAAAAGTTATCGTTATCTGCATTTGGACCATATATGTTCACAAGGGTAATTCTCTCCCCCTCTATTGTTAAATCGATTCTGATATAGTTTCCCGAGTTGTCTTTTCTTATACCATGTATCTTATATTCGAAATTGTTATTGAACATTATAGCCACACTTCGAGCGTTTCCAGTATAGGAACTAAATATGCATTTAAACCCACACTGCGTCTCTATATATGGCTCTAAGTCTGACGTGCAGTGTGTATCTTGTAAGCATCGTTATTGATACCCATAATACCCATCAACTGTTATTTCCATTTTACCTAACCAGAGCTTTCCCAGATAGCACACCGTGATTGGCCCAACATACACCATACCGAAAGCCCAACATACACCATATCGTTACGGCCAGAGTGTAAATAAAGTTCAGTTCAGTTGGCCCAACATACACCATACAGTTGGCCCAACATACACCGTACCGTTGGCCCAACATACACCATACAGTTGGCCCAACATACACCATACCGTTGGCTCAACATACACCGTACCGTTGGCCCAGCGTAGACTGCCGACGTTGGCACATGACCATTTTGTCCGTTGGTCCAACGTAGGCACATGGCCATTTTGTCCGTTGGACCAACGTTGGCTCATGATCATTTTGTCCGTTGGGCCAACGTTGGCTCACTGTTGCTAATTCCACGTTTACGTTTACCAACGTTGTGTACCGACATTGTGCAGGGTGGAAAATTAACATGAAATCCATGGTCGCCAGCAGGGTCAGTTGAAGAAAAATCATACTGGTCCTTCTTAAATTCAACTAGCCCTCCAATTTTCACATTGAAATTTAGTTGCACAGCCAAAATGAAAACTAGAATGTTC
Organism: Gigantopelta aegis; assembly: GCF_016097555.1. NCBI lineage: Eukaryota > Metazoa > Mollusca > Gastropoda > Neomphalida > Peltospiridae > Gigantopelta > Gigantopelta aegis. The sequence continues at coordinate 17,527 of NW_024534089.1, read as the reverse complement.
TTTGTTGAATAATAACCATGTGTTCACCGTATATAGTCTGTTTGCGTCAAAAGGAAACGGGTGAATTGGCATGCAACTTCATAATAAAGTTAAAATTCATATAAAAAAAATGTTACGAGACGATTCGTACCCATTTTGTTTCGTCCCTCTAAGTTTCGTACACACTACCGTTTTATACCCAAGACGATTCGTACCCAGTACATTTAAGACCTGTTTTATGTTGAATTGCACAATGATAATGTTTGGTCTGTCTTAGTTTGTCTTCGCTTGAGAGATTTTAACAGGGTTTTCTTTCTAAGGTTCAAACCTGCTCACTGTGGGTACGGAAAGACTGTTATGATATCTGACAAGTGCGATTTAATGTCGCATAACTTAACAGTCATATGCAATTCAAACAGTTATGTTTATAATATTTTTTATTGAGATTAACAAATTGTTAAAGATTGCATTAAACAAGAAATAAAAACATTTGACTTGCATAGCAGTGAAGTCGATGTTAAACCAGTCATTTCATCAAATATAATTATAATGCAATAATATATTCTTATTGATATTATAAATGAATACCACAAAATTAAATATTAAATCAATGGAAGTAGATCTTATGATACAATGGTGTATTTCATCATTTCAAATGCTTCCATTGATTTAATATTTAATTAATGTGGTATGTCATTTATAATCTATATCTATATAACAAATGTTCTATTAAAACACGTATTATTGCATTACATATACATTTACCACACACGCTATTTTTAATCAGTATTAACAGCTTTTTTTCTTTATTAGTGCTATTATGTTAATGATGTAATACAAATTTGACGCAATACAGTACACAACATCCATATACATTTTTATAAAAATAAAATGTAAAAATTAAAAACCACACAGATATTGAGGAAGGAAATGTTTTATTTAATGACGCACTCAACACATTTTATTTACGGTTATTTGGCGTCGGACATATGGTTAAGGACCACACAGATATTGAGGAAGGAAGGAAATGTTTTATTTAACGACGCACTCAACACATTTTATTTACGGTTATTTGACGTCGGACATATGGTTAAGGACCACACAGATATTGAGGAAGGAAGGAAATGTTTTATTTAACGATGCACTCAACACATTTTATTTACGGTTATATGGCGTCGGACATATGGTTAAGGACCACACAGATAATGAGAGAGGAAACCCGCTGTCGCAACTTCACGGGCTACTCTTTTCGATTTGCAGCAAGGGGTCTTTTATATGCACAAAACCACAGACAGGATAGTACATCATTCCACGGCGTTTGTTACACCAGTTGTGGTGCACTGGCTTGAACGAGAAATAGCCAAATGGACCCATCGACAGGAATCGATCCTAGATCGATTGCGCATCAGGCGAGCGCTGTACCACTGAGCTACGTCCCGCTCCCATAGTCGGAGGAAACCCGCTACATTTTTCCATCAGCAACAAGGGATATTGTATATGCATTTCCCCACAGACAGAAAGACACATATCACGGCCTTTGACCTGTTGCAGTGTACTGGTTGGAATAAGAAAACAATCAGTGGAATGCAGGGCCGTACCCTCCGGGGAGCGGGCAGGGCATAGGGCAGTTGCCTCCCTGAGAATCTCTCTTTTTTTTTTTTTACTCCAGAAAATAGCATACACATCTCAGGGTTTAATTTGTATTGTGTTTCATTTGTTTATAAAAAGTAGTGCCCCCCCCCCCCCCCCCCCCCCCCCTTAGGATTTTGATCAGGGTACAGCCTTGAGCTATTGTGTAGAAATTTAAATGTTGAAATCCCAACCGGCTGAAAACAACCCAGCGCCGCCGCTCATGATACTCAGGTGAGTTCTGTCTACACGCATCGCTGAGCGTTCCTGCCCATATCAAGGTCAGACTTAACAGTTTAAAGTCCCATCAGTCACGTTCTGCTCTTGTTTAAAAGTCGATTATTTTCAAATAATAAAATAGTGAATATGTATATACATATATATATATATATAATCCAAATAAAAGAACAATAATATAATTGCACGTTATTTTATTGAAATATAAACTCTACTTCTTCTTCTTCTTTTTTTTTTTTTACTTCTGTTGTATATATATTGACAGCATCTATCTTCCGGGTACAATTGGGCGAGCACGTGATCAAGTGGGGTTCGTGTGTGTAGGTGTGGAGGTAATAGTTACCAGACGGGTGTTGGCGGAATCCGCCGGAATTCAACATGGAGGGTTTCCAATTGGATTTGTTGTACAGGTGATGCGCCAGTTCCGGATCACTTGAAACAAAATTGTGAATTCTGTCAACATGCGCGCGTATGACTTTAAAAGAAATTCTTGGTAATAAAGATAATCAACCATATAAATAAACAGTGATATAAAATGTAAATTTAGGTAAACATTTGGCACCAAAAAAAAGTGTGTTCGAGCTGACGTACTTACGCCAGTTGCGGATCACTTTGTCCAGTTCCGGATCACTTTCGAAAAATAGAGGCTTACGCCTTCAAAAACACTATTTCCAACATGTTAGCACTTTCAGCACGATCGTGGATACTGCCGGACATATTTTATGATCATTTGCAACTCCATAGGGTTCCCACCCCCCTGATTACGCCCCTAATTAGCAATTTCTAAAATCGATTGAAAATCAACGATGGCGTCCCATGACGTCAGATATACGGGGCGTGTGTCAAAAGTAAAGGTGCGCGATCCTTATTATTTTCGTTGTGTATTTTCAACAAGTTGAATTATATTTGATTTCTGGCATTCTAGTATATAATAATAATAATAATTATTATTATTACTAATAATAAATAATTGTTTTCATTTATTATCATATATATCAATAATAATAATAATAATAATAATAATAATAATAATAAATATTATTATTATTATTATTATTATTATTATATTGATGACTTTTAAAAGTCACATTTTCTTTGTGAAAGGAACAAAGGCTTGAAAATAGAAAGAAATGACATATCAGCAACATATCAACTTTGGGACTGTTTAGTATTTATCATAATACAGGGGCGAATTATGCTTTAGGTTGGGGGGGGGGGTCCAAAACAATATGTAAATGTTTATAATTTGAAATTATAAATTTTACAGGTTATCTACGTGGTGGGGGTGTTTTTTCTTTTTTAGCCGGATATAATCCGCCCCTGTTTAAATATTAAAATTAAACAAATAATTTTGAAGCAGGACGGTTAGACCCCTTGTTAATAATGATAAATTTTAATATAGTGACACACACTAAACAGTCACAAAAGTGGATTATTAATTATTATTTTTGACGTGTTGTTCCATTTGCCCTTTTCTGGTTAGTCTCCCACCCCCCGCATAATAAATCCTGGATCTACTCCTGAAAACAGAATTATTTTCAACGACGGTCTAAAGGCTAGGGCTAGCTCAGATTGACCGTGTGAATACACAGATCAGTGGCCGACTGACTCTCCTGCATCAGAATGCGATTGTGTAAAAACAAAAATTCCACTGAAAAAAATTATCCACCTTATAGTGGTACAGACTGTTTAAATGCGAATTATAATTAAGCCGAATAAGAGATTTTCACTTCGTTGACAAAACCAAATAGAGGACCCCTTCCCCCTCTCTCCCAAAGTCGAGCAGTCGAGTATGCGAAAAGCACGTGCAATGGCACATGCGAAACAGACCACTGGCGGAGGCATGGTTTTATAAAGGTCCTCATGTCAAACTTGTGCCGATTCTTTTCTTTGTACAGTAAACTTTTTTCTTTTTTTTTCAATCAATCAATCAAGCAATGGGGTGGACGGCTCTCACACTGAGGGGGGGGGGGGGGGCGGGGCAACATTACTGAATAGTCTTATGGGGCAAATACAAGACACGTGTGCAGCGATTTTAGCGATTCTAGACTGGCGATCTAACAGGTCATACGGGCTCCTATTTTTGTAGGGGGCAGGGCAGACTGATTTTTGCCCGAATTAAACGAAAATGGAATTCTAAAAAACATTTTATTTATATTAGCCATATTTGTGAATGACTGCGGCTGGTATTTGTACGAATGGCTAATTACACGTAGGCCTACAAATATAACGTGAGAGACAAGTGGACGAACACTTAAAATCGTAGTTTCAGTTTATAAAATACGTGTCTTTACATTATATACATATTGTCATTACCTGTAGAAAACAAAAATAATACAAGAAAAATAGGTGGAACTACAACGATTAATATAATATTTTGTAGAGGATGACTGGCCATGGGACGAACAGTCTAAAAAAAAAAAAAAAAAAATGTTTTATTTAACGACGCACTCAACACATTTTATTTACGGTTATATGGCGTCAGACATGGTTAAGGACCACACAGATTCTAAGAGGAAACCCGCTGTCGCCACTACATGGGCTACTCTTCCGATCAGCAGCAAGGGATCTTTTATTAGCGCTTCCCACAGGCAGGATAGCACAAACCATGGCCTTTGTTGAACCAGTTATGGATCACTGGTCGGTGCAAGTGGTTTACACCTACCCATTGAGCCTTGCGGAGCACTCACTCAGGGTTTGGAGTCGGTATCTGGATTAAAAATCCCATGCCTCGACTGGGATCCGAACCCAGTACCTACCAGCCTGTAGACCGATGGCCTGCCACGACGCCACCGAGGCCACCGAGGCCGGTCGAAACAGTCTAGAGCTACTATGACATGTGCCCCGAGACATACAGAGTCGAATTATTATGAACTAGTGGTTAAAATGACGAATCAAGAGAGGTTTAAGAAGAAAATAATAATAATAATAATAATAATAATAATAATAATAATAATAATAATAATCATCATCATCATCATCATCATCATCATTATTATTGTTATAAAGGAAGGGGGGAAAAGTGGGAGAAAAAACGTTTTTGAGTCTTGAGATAAACCCTGCGTTCATCGCCCCATCTAGCGGCAGATACAACGTAAATACTTCCGTTTTGTGAGTGATCCGCAACTGGCGTATCAAGTGTGTCCCCTTTGAGGAGTTACAGTAAGTCGTTTGCAGCATCACTTTTCATAAAACTAGTCATGCACAATCTATATATGTTTCCCCTACTCGTACTATAAAATTTCAAAGGATATAAAAAGAAAAACATCAAAAACTTCATCTCTCTTTTTAAACGTCTTCTTTTTTTCATGTCGTCTGCTCGTGTAAAGTTTTAATAGTGGTTATATATCGCCGTCCAAAATAAAACCAAGACTATATACTGTTAGTTATTTTACGTACAATTTCAAGAAACATGTATTATTTGTTTGTTAGAATATTTGTTTAATGAAATTTACATAGAAATGACTAAAAATTTAATATGCAGACAGACTGATCGGTAACTACAGGTAATCCGGAAGTGATCCGGAACTGGCGCATCACCTGTACTAGTGTCTTTTGTTCTCGGGTAAGATCGTTAGCTATTATTCCAATTTATTTTATACAAATCACGTGCGGGTCGTTTTGCTAGAAGATCGCTATATTTGTGCAGCAAATATTGCTTAATCCGTTTTGAAAAACTCGCATTTTCGCAGTGTTCAAGATGTTTAACTTGGGAATGAGTTGGGGCGCATACATGTAAAATTATTATGATTAACATGTTGCAAAGCTCTCTCTCTCTCTCTCTCTCTCTCTCTCTCTCTCTCTCTCTCTCTCTCTCTCTCTCTCTCTCTCTCTCTCTCTCTCTCTCTCTCTCTCTCTCTCTCTCTCTCTCTCTCTCTCTCTCTCTCTCTAAATAATAATTTTAAAAAACCCTCCTATTCTCATGTTAAAACTTGATTGGGTTTGGGTTAAAGGTCATATCCATTTCTTTACATTACTACTCTGATAGTCCTCTATTTTAACTGTAACGAAATAAAATGACAGCCTACGGCAATAACAATATTAATACAAAAGTCCAACCGTTTACATACATTCGTACATTTTAAAAAACTGTTTTACAATATAAGTATGAACACCCTGTATTTTTGTAAACAATTTGTCTGTATGTAAAAGTATATGCGTTAAATTTACCATTGTGTGTACTGCTCGGCACACACGCAGAATCAAACTGTTCACTGTAATGCATCGGGGTTTCTTTTAGTGTGGGGCGGGATGACTTCTCGCACAAAGTGTCATGGATTGTGGGATCAGTCGCCCTCGGTGGACACGTTGTATAGTGGTTGAACACAACCAGTGCCCCACGACTGGTGTGTCAAATGTCGTGGTATGTGCTGTCCTGTCTGTGGGAGAGTGCATATAAAAGATCGCTTGTTGCTGCTAAGTAGGCGTGGCCTGTGTTATAAATAATAATATTAATGGTTTTACATAATACGTAAATATGATATAAGTTTTATTTTAAGATGTCCACCCATACGTCGGGATGGCGCAGAGTTCTTTAAACACATGTTTATGTAAGACGATAATGCCCAGCTAATCATCCCATCACAAGTTTTACCCGGAGCGGACGTGCTTGAACATTAAATTGATATAGGCACGCATAGACGTACTAGACGGGGAATGCCACCCCATCCCATCTCCACCTACGTGGTGGAGCATGTCAAAGACGGTCGGATAGAGATGGTTGGCCCGAGACCTTTTCATCATATATTGTCATCACTCTACTCGCAATATATGTGTGTTAATCCATGTTAAAATGCGTTGTGATTCATTTGGAACTCTAAATGAATATGAATAAACGTTGTTATTCAGATGTGGGCATTTTCGTTTAATTTGGGCCATAGCCAGCCTGCGTCAAGTCCTATCCACCCCCTTCAAAAATGGGAGGCCGTTAGCACAACAATAGAGTGAGAACGAATCGTCACCCATCCATATGACAAGGGTGTTCCACAACCCCGCGGGTAATGTTTGAACAGGAGTAGTGTGTATGTCTTGTGGGTCTTCAAGACTCGTCGATCGTGTAAACCAAAAAAACGTACCTGCTTATTTATTCATACTCATCGTGTATGTAAACACAAAAACGATTTGTTCGCGTCGACTTTCCACATACATATTGATAAACATTTAGTACTCCAGAGAACAAATATTTGGCCATGTAGTGAACCACTTTGGTATATATCTATATAGTAGCCAGGACCCGGTGTTGGGGTTTTAGGATTTGGCGGGTTTAGCTTTCAAATACATCACTCTCTTCCATTTACACACTGAAAACGAAAATGAAACCCTATAAAATCCGAAATCCCTCCAACACCTTAAAAATATAATATAATTTAAGGGGGCTGACTCAACGGTTAGGCTAACACCTCTCACACACACCCTACCCCCCCCCCCCCCCCCCCCCCCCCAGCAAACTGTACTCTGTTGACATTGTTCCTTAACACAATGAATACAATTACTGCCCCCCCCCCCCCCCATCGTGTCGTATCGCACCCCTGTTATATATTATTGTATCTACCTTTGAAATAGAAATCTTGCAACGGCTAAATGTTCAAATTAACTTCTCTGCCTATAATGTCTCTTTTCTTCTATTTAAATGCTTTTTAAACTAATATATTATGATTTAATCCTGCGGCAACACTATCCCAGTGTTCATTGACAAGATATCTATAAAACTACAGGAATTAGTATGGCGTTTATCATTCTAGACATAATGAAGAAAAACAACAAGTTAATGTATTCCTATCTATATCATACGTAGCACCCATGGGGAATGTCATCACACACCGACATTGGGAGATGCAGGTGTGTGTGTGTGTGTGTGTGTGTGTGTGTGTGTGTGTGTGTATGTGTGTGTGTGATACATTTATTTATTGTGTGTACTCTTTATTGTGAAGTCATTGTTATATTAAAGTGTCGTTGATAGAAGTTTAGCTGCAATCCCGATGCATGGATGCACGATGGAAAACAATATGACACATACTGGCTGGAATGAGAAATAACACAATGGGCGAGGTCAAGAATGTCGTCAGACAAGACATCTCCTTTGTTTTGTCTCTATACCCTGTTATTTCATTCGTTCACATCACGCTAACCATGGTGGGAATAATGGTTGTTCAGTCAAGTTGAACGAACCGGGTATACAAATGTTTTAAAGATCTAATGGCTTCACATATTACCACTGTTTGTAAACCGTATTGTAGTTCTGGCGAATGACATTTTAACAAAGATCTATGTATAGCGATCATACTGCCCACCACAGAAGCCAAATTCCTGTTGAGAATTATGAATCGGGCAGGAATTTAGAGTGGTTGTTGAATAACTGCATTTATGCTACTAATGAATAGTAGGAAGACCATGAAGACATTGAATATATAGACACTAATATTCTAATAACAAAAATTAAAATCTGTATTTAGTGGAGCTGATTTTAATCAGATTGTTATTTTCGGATAATGTTAAATGGTACATAGTTCTCTTACAGCACTGTATGGCATTTCTTTCTATAACCTAACTTCATGCTTAGGCGTAGAAAAAAAGTTGTTTGGTTTCGGTTACCCGACCGTCTCTAGATTTTTTGTGCCGACTCTAAACTTTTTTTTTGACCTTTTCCCATCTTTTTTTTTCTACCAGTTTTATTTAGTAATTCATTAAAATCAATCCTAATTTTCGTCGACTCTAAAAACAACAATTGCAGAGAGATGCCACGAGATCTGTCGGTCCTAGATCTTGTTACCAGAAGATCTGGATCTCATTATCAGAAGACCCGGAACACTTCGCGCGATTTTACACATAATCTTTAAGTTCCGAATGAAAAGCTTCCGATATTGAGAGCCATTCGGCCGATTCACAAGTTCCGAAAGAATCCAAGAAGACGTTGGTTCCAAGTAGTTCCGAATTAATTACAAGAACACGTTGCGATGTAAGCCAATGGCGTCTTCCAGTTCCATTTACACAGTAGAATTTTTAAAATGTGCGCATTTAAAACAGGTGATATTATTTAAGTCCATTTCAAATAAACCGACATTCACTGAATTATTTTCATGCATTCACCCTGCCGGTGTCAGATTTCAAGCCAGCTGTAAAGGAGAAGTACATGATGACGATACCGCTGTGGATGATTCGAACGCCACTGTTGGCTAGCTGACCGAGCGTTTCTGTATTGAATACATAAACTTTTGTTGCACAACTGATGAACACCATGATATACCTCCAGTCACCTAGTCATCTTTAAAACCCTTTAATTCTTGTCACAGCATTGAGATTAGATAGCAATATATTATCGCAAGCCAGTAGCACTGATATTAGTATTATATAATATTGTGAAATGTATACACGTAGAATATACCTGTATTCTCATACTCACTTCACTGATTCATTCAAATTCTACATTTTAATTACCGTTGTCAGATTTGATATTAAACTTTTTTCCAATGAACATACTATAGTGTTATTTTAGTGTCACTGTAGTTTTAAACCTTACAGTGTAGTATTAGACTTGTGTGGTGTTTACATTTCCGATTGTGGTTTGACTAGGTTTGGACATGTTTTTTTATGTTGTTGTTTTTTTGTTTTTTGTTTTTTTGGTCTAGAAAATAATTAATCATTCTGATTAGAGTATGTATTGTCAACTGCACTGTAACACAAAGAAAAGAGCTTTTAACATATTAATCTGGAAACTATTCAGCAAATATTAGCTCGAAAATGGGGATTTGTTTTTATTAAATAAAAAGATGTACCTACCTACCTACCTTAAATTGTTTTTGGCATGCAACACGAACCAAACATTTGTTTTTACTTGGCCTTAAATAAATAAAATAATAATAACTCATTTCATTCATTTATACTTATTTTTGTGTTTATATTCAGTTGAGGTTCAAGCACTCTGTCCTAGGCACACACCTTAGCTATAACTGATCCAGTTGTGGTTCAAGCACCTGTCCTGGGCACACCCGTAAGCTATCTGGGCTGGGTTAGTGGTCACGGACCCGTGTGACACCCCTTTGGATTCCCCAATGAGTAAACTATTTCCCGTTCCAAGGAGTTCTTCAGAACTGACAACAAAGACCGTGTTACACCAATGTTCTGTCTGTCAGAGAGAGAGAGAGAGAGAGAGAGAGAGAGAGAGAGAGAGAGAGAGAGAGAGAGAGAGAGAGAGAGAGAGAGAGAGAGAGAGAGAACGAGAGAGAGAGAGAGAGTATATGAAGTAGGTCTCTAAATATTGCACGAACGATCATTTTGTTTGCGCAAGTCTAAATTGTGTAACCCATTTTTCGCTCGCGTAATAAATTAAATGATTAAGGTACTCGTAACCCGTAAATGGGTTAAGCATAATTTAATTCTCGGAGGCCTGTACTATAATATTTTGCTGTTCATAATTATATTTCAGGAATCGATACTTCCTCGTAGCCTATATTCATTTTCCACTACGTATTGAAAAGATGTGGGTAATTCAGTGTTAATAAAATAAGTATTACATTTCATAACGTCACGATTCGGTTGCGCCTCTTCCTGGTACACCTTTCTTACTGTACACAGTCCCGACAAAGGTGTTTTGCTTTGTCAGTCATGCATGATGCTACAGATGAAAATGTTCTCCGATTTTTCCATTATGAAAAGCTATTTTGCTAAAACTTGAATTAAAATGAAGCTTTTTGTTTCTTTGAATTAGTGTTGGGAATCAGTTGGAAGTTCGATCCGCGTCTGTGGGTCCACTGGGCTATTTCTCACTCCAGCCAGTGCATAACGATTGGTACACCAAATGCCGTGGTATGTGTTATCCTGTATATGGGATGATGAATATAAAAGAAAGAGTAGCCCATGAAGTGGCGACAGCGGGCTTTCTCCCTCAATATCTGTGTGGTCCTTAACCATATGTCCGACGCCATATAACCATAAACGAAATGTGTTGAGTGCGTCGTTAAATAAAACATTTCCTTCCTTCGGTTGGAATTTAATTATCGACTATCGGTCTGTACTAATCAGTCAGCGTTCGATTATACAATCGGTTATAATTATATAAACATAATAAGGAATTAAAAGGAAAATGCACCTATTGTTATGTTCAACGTGCTAGAGCCTACAAATCGCTAATTTTACCTTTAATAAATATTTAATACATTATTTTTGTCAAAATATACACATGAAAACAAACACCAACCCAACATATTTTTAAAAAATTGGTTCCATCATCTAAACAAAACTGGAGGAACGATTACAGCTAACATTTTCGGCGGCAATCGATTATGGATTATTATAATCGATCATCACATCGGTAGATCCCAAATGATCATCAATCATTGTTTAACGCCACCACTAGAGCACATTTAATTATTAATGATCAGCTATTGGATGTCAAACATTTGGTACTTTTGACATATAGTCTAAGAAAGGAAACCATTTTGCTATTAGTAGCAAGGGATAGACAGGATAGCACATACCACGGCCTTTGATATACAAGTCGTTGTGCACTGGCTGGAACAAAAAATAGCCCAATAGGCCCGCCGTATATTTATAAAACCCAAACCCAAACCGACCGCGTATCAAGCGAGCGCTTTACCATATATATATATAAGGGGTCAATTTACAAGGTTGTACTATATTTGTCTTCACTTATTTTTTTATTATTAACAAACATTCTGACTGCTTAATTAAATCAGATTTTATACTGTTATAATATATAATTTGATATTACAAAAAACTTTTGAGGAACAAAAATCACCAAAAACGTTTTTTTTTTTAATTAAATTTTTTTTTAGTTTAAATTATTATAAATTGCCCCTAAAAACTTATAATAATACTAGTACTTAAATGTAATTGACATGTATTCTCCTAGGTGTATTCCAGTGAAATCATGAAAATTAATACTTATTTTTGTAAACAATTTAGACATTGAAACATGGTGTATTCCATAGTGAAATCATGAAAATTAATACTTATTTTTGTAAACAATTTAGACATTGAAACAATTTATGAGTTTTTGTTTTGTTTTGTTTTGATTTGATTTTGTTTGGGGGTTTTTTGTTGTTTTTTGGGGGTGGGGTTTTTTTTTTTGGGGGGGGAGGGGGGCGGGGGTTCACAAGCTACACCACTAATCCAGTCTGTAAGATGAAATAGAGGGCGTAAATCAAGAAAGACTATCTATCCGTCAGAAGGAAAACTCCAAATTACAATCCAACCCTGTGCTTCCCGGGTAGAATCTTGATCCAGGAGCTAAGGTTGAGGTAACCCTTACAGAAAACCAAAAGAGCTGAAGACGGAGGTACTAAGCAGCTCTTCTGGATAGATCAACAAAAAGTGTGCGATAAAGTCTAGACTGATGACCTCACTGTCAAGTTACATATATGTGGAATAACTGGAAACATGCTCTCATGGATCAAATCATACCTTCTCGGTTTAGCCTAGGTCCGCGAGGGCCTAGTTACCATGGTGAGCCACGCTGTGAGAGCAAGGGGGACTAAGAAAGTCTTGTCTGTGGAGAGGTTGTGTACGGGAAGGGTGGGACTTACGTGCATCTACCCCCTTTTAACCCTGTCAGATTATCCGACGGCTGCAGCTGAAAGTGAGAAGATTGTAAGTGTACTACACTGCACTACAGGCACTAACCTGCATAACGAACGTGTACATTTACATGAATTGTAATAACTTTTGAACCTGATGACCAGTTTTTATAAAATAACTTACATTTTAAAGAGAACTGAATTGTCAGCACACCGCTGTCATTTTAACATAAAACATGTGCAATACATTTTTATAACAAAGGGACGATTTTAGTTAAAATTATAACAAAAAAAGTACCCTAATTTGACCCACTAACTGACTCAGTGTGCAATTTTTACTGAAATGAGAGACCTGAAATACTCCACACAATTAGGTATGACCCACCTCCATCAACACAAACCAAACAGTGATGTGTTGGGCCATAATATTTTATTATAGGATGTCATAACATACGGAATCATGATTATGTCCCTTTATTGTAAAAAAAAAACCCTGTTTAAATGTTTATGATTATGCTGTAATTGTGTCGGTAAAAACATTTGAACACCCGCATCCGGAAAACAAAATATCAGATTGCACTAACTTGTAAAACCTGTAAAAAACACATGTCAAGTTATTACATAGTCTAGTTATTACTTCAATATGTTCGTGATAATTACCCAAAGTTGTAACACAGTAACTGATGACACAATGATATAGGCTAGCATTAGCTTTTAATACGCGAAAAACTATATACAATCTAGTGCATTTTTGCACAGTTTAAAAAAAAAAAGTAAAAAAAAGTAAAAAAAAAAACATTTACCGAGTTGTGGTATTCCCATTCATGAATTCAAGAGTTTTAACAAATTTAACTGTGGTAGAGAAACTATGGTCGGTGTCATCCTAGTTTGTATTTCATATTTAACCAGTCAGGCAAACGCATGAAATGTATCTAAAAGGTACTATTTAAAATTAGTATGGCCCTCTAAAATATTTCGGCTTCACCACAGGCAAAACAAAAAGTTTGGAGTAATTTATATGGATGTGTGTTCAATTTCTCTGTCTCTGTTTGCTTGTCTTTCTGTCTATCTGGGGCGGGACGTAGCCCAGTGGTAAAGCGCTCGCTCGATGCGCGGTCGGTCTAGGATCGATCCCCTACTACTGCAACAGCAGTGGTAGTAGTGGTAGTAGTAGTAGTAGCGGCAGTAGTAGCAGGGTCGCAAATCAAAACTAGACTTTCTTTAAAAATAATAACCATGTTCTCACCGTATAGTCCTTTTGCGTCAAGAGAAAACCGGTGAATTGACGTTAACTTCATAATGATTAAAGTTAAAATTCATATAAAACCATGTCATTAAATTTTAAACCCATACCAACTCAAATAACAAAAAAATTGAAAAAGAAATCTAGTATAAATAAAAATATTACTTTACAAAATGCATTAAATTATACACATTAAATCTCATTTTTAATACCGGTGGGGAAAACAAAATGCTAGAATACCTAAGGTATGCTAATTGGCTTGCATTATCTCTGAAGTAAAAGATAATGCAGTACAAAGAGACTAAAGGTAGAACTGAACGTTCTTTAGTAAACCAGTCTGGGAATGGCAGTCCTCTTTGTGGCGATGCAAGAGGGATGTAATAAACTTCTTGGCGATGCAAGGGTGTGTGTGTGTGTGTGTGTGTGTGTGTGTGTGTGTGTGTGTGTGTGTGTGTGTGAAATTCCCAGTAAATGATTTCCTCGGGGGTGGCTGTTCTCCTAAAGACGAGGCACTAGATAGAGATCCAAGGAATCATCCACTATTTTGCCACTATTCGACTCTGCTTTGCGCATAGATACGGCCTTGATCATGTATTACGGTTTTGCCATTGAGATTGCCTTGGATGTTCTATCAATTGCCTTAAAACCTGTATCAGAAAAAAAGTTAACCTATAAAATGTTATTTGAGATGGTATGGGTTTAAGACTTCATAAATTAATATGGTTTTTTTATGAATTTTATCTTTATTTATTATTTTGGCACTGTCAAAATATAAAATATGTTCTATGTCTTCTGCTGCCAGAGCTGTAGTGTGTTTTGTCACTTTCGATTCAGTATAAGTATGTTTCTGTTTTTTAACTAGTACCATACTCGCCAGACCTTAAAATCGATGGTCGCCCAACGGACCTTTGTAAAATTCTTAGTCGCCCTTAGCCAGGAAAGTTCGCCACGGGCCGCCGGGCGAATGCTAATGTTCAACCCTGTAGTAGCCGTAGTAGTGGCATCGGCACCAGTAACAGCAGAAGTGGTAGTAGCAGGATGAGGAGAGGGAGCATATATATATATATATATATATATATATATATGTATATTAAACAAAGTGAGCTTTATGCGAGATCAAGGCACATGTCTGCCGCATATAGCTCATCGTGTGTTTTATGCGTTGAAAATCACCGCATAACGCTCACAGTTGTGTTGTATGCGGCGCGCGCTATATGCGGCGTTACAATCCTGCTTGCCACATGCATTCATTCGAGAACACAAAGCATGTCTCGAGTTTCATAATAGAGTGTTAGTAGTGACGTCTGGGGGCGGGACGTAGCCCAGTGGTAAAACATTCGGTTGATGTGCTGTCTGTTTTGAATCGATCCCCGTCGGTGAGCCCATTGTGCTATTTCTCGTTCCAATCAGTGCACCACGACTGCTATATCAAAGGCCGTGGTATGTTTTATTTTGTCTGGAATGGCGCATATAAAAGATCACTTGCTACTAATGGAAAAATGTAGCGAGTTTCATCTCTAATTAAGACTGTCAAAATTACCAAATGTTTGACATCCGATACACGATGATTAATAAATCAATGTGCTCTAGTGATGTCGTTAAACAAAAAAAAATGTTTTAGTAGGCCCTAGTGACGTCTGATGTGGGTGGCAGCAATTCGTAAATGCATAAAAGTATTTTCGATAACATGGAAATGGTGTGCATCTACAAATCCTATAAACAAGAATTAAAACAAAAATTCTACGATCAATTCATACAACAGTGTTTTTTTTCGAATATTACAAACCTCTAGGGGCCAATTGTATACATTATTCAAAACGAAATTTTACTCTGAAACCTATTTGATGAGATTATCATACCAAAATATACATTGGACAATTAAATTGCATACGTCAAATTTAAGATTACAATTCGAGACAGGGAGGTGGTTTAACACTCTAAAGAAAACAGAGGGGTGACCTTTACTACAGTTAAATACAGAAATGCAATTAAACTGTTATTTCTTCAACGTCTTCTCCAAAACTACTTAACTAATTCTAAGCAAAGCTTAGATAACACATGAAAAAACAAATTAATGCGTTTGGTTATTTTGTATTAGCATAAACTATTATAGTCCTGTTCAGTGGGTTAGACCCTAAGTTTTGTTTTGCAATCTTTACGTTTAATTCATATTCAATACTTATTTGTAAAAATGTACGAAGTTGACTTATTTCCATTTTACAAAAATCTCTGTATGTTTTAATGCACGTTCATTATCCTATAAATAACTAAGGCTATTTGCATAACAAAAGATTAGGATACGAGGCTACGTGAAGGCCATTATAGCTTGTTTCACTGAATCAAAGTTACTGATGTTTTGGAATGTAAAATGTGTACCAGCTTTGTCTAACCTTTTCTTTAAAGATATACGTAAAAATATATATAATCATTTCATGTTTTCATGCAAATGTAAAGAACACAAGGATTGAATACGAATTAAACGTAACATCTGCAAAAAAACTTAGGGTCTAAACAATTGAACAGGACTATAGATATAATCACTAAAGTTTTTGTTTAATTGAAGTTCTTTTATTAAACAACTTTTGCAACCCTCACTTTTGTTATATATAAAATTATTAACAGTTAATGAAATTGCATATCAGAATGTAATTACAACAAAATACACGAAGTCTTATTTAATATTAGTGAAGTTCATTCAAAGTCCTAAAATCATACCTGGAGCTGCTCCTGACGTGAACTATCCATAACATACTTTACATGGGTTCTTGGATAATTTCATCTTACTGATAAAATGCATTTTGTACAGACAACACATGGATAAGAAGAGATATGAGTTCTGGTTTCATTGTTTGCTGGCCTTAGAGGTCGTCTTCCTGTTTTTATATCTCAATTTTTAAGACATAGATCTTTTAAAGTCCGGGTGGGGTCGACTTTGTCCGACATTCACCCACAAGAGATGGGTGTGCCTCAAGGTAGTATCCTGTCTGTAACTCTATTTTCTGTCCAAATTAACAGCATCATCCAGTGTTTAACTCCTAGTGTGGATTGTTCGTTATATGTCGATGATTTTCAGATTTGTTACAGATCGTCCAATATGAGTATCATTGAACGTAAGTTGCAGCTTTATTTGAATACACTTCATCAATGGGCAACTGATAATGGCTTTCGATTCTCAAAGGCAAAAACAGTTTGTATGCATATCTGCCAGAAAAGAGGTCTTCACTTAGATCCAGTTGTTTTTGGACAAAAATCCAATTCAAGTTGTGGAGGAGACTAAATTTCTGGGGGTTATATTTGACAGGAAGCTATCTTTTGTGCCCCATCTTAAATATGTTAAAAAGAAGGGCTTAAAAGCTCTGAATATTTTAAGTTATTGGTAATACGGAATGGGGAGCAGACCGAAAGGTTATGCTCCGTCTGTATCGACCTCTTGTGAGGTCAAAACTTGGTTATGGATGCATTGTGTATGGGTCGGCACGCAAGTCTTACTTGCAGCTGCTAGATCCTATACACAACCAGGGACTTAGGCTATGTCTTGGTGCATTTAGAACATCTCATTATTTGTTTGCATATACCATAGTTTGACACCCAATAGCCGATGTATGTTTCGTACTGGGGTGTCGTTAAACATTCATTCATTCATTCATTCATTCATTCATGCATAGTTTAGAATATATTGATATGTGACGGGTTTGTACTAAATGGCTGTAAACTATGGAAGTGTTGTATATCAGCTGCGAATATATTTTAAAATAAGTGGAGAAAAAGTGTTCGTCGTGAACAGGGGGAGTTCATACACCCCACCCCTTCCCGATCCGCGCCTGCTGTATTACATGACGAAAGCAGTCTGATCTTCAGATGAACCTTTTGAGGAAAACTATTCGGCTCCATGGAAAACCATGCGGTG
>NW_024534088.1:0-25947 GCF_016097555.1 Gigantopelta aegis | reverse complement strand
GAGATATCGGGGAGATACATGGGAAGTATCCAGGGGAACGGACGTTGTCCACTGAACGATCTATATTAGTTCAGACGGGACTTTGGTAAATATATTATTTCTGCTCTGTTGTATAACCTTGATGTGATTGATGTGACTTTTAATATTTTAATACTGTATTATACCAATATTCTTTAGACAGTGTCTTCGGTCATCTGACGAAGTAAATCGTAGACTTACTGTTCTAACATTTATACGATTATTTGGTAATATAAAGCTTAGCCAGTCATCCTAGAGGACCTAGGTAAACTGTAGGTTATTGTCTTTATTGTGATAGGTACCAGTATTAATTCTGTGTTACAAGGTTACTGAATGAGTAGTTAAGGGTTAATTAAAAATTAACCAGTTAGGAATAGAGTTGTAATTCCTTTATTAATTAAGTTCCCCTGGCAGCGTTTCTCAATTATCACACGTTACTGAATGAGTAGTTAAGGGTTAATTAAAAATTAACCAGTTAGGAATAGAGTTGTAATTCCTTTATTAACTAAGTTCTCCTGGAAGCGTTTCTCAATTATCACACGTGTGGGTGTGTGTCACGGTGAAGTGATTAGCATATTGTGTAAACTAGACACCTAGAGATTAACTAATTAAGTGATCAGTTCTGGGTTGTTATTATTTGTTGTTGTTAATTAACTACTGTGGCAGTACATTTGTCAGTGTAGGTTAATACAGATTCCAAAGTGTATTGTGTTTTTGTTGTGTTTTCTAGTGAACTAAACGTGCTATAATAATATATGCTTTATATAAGATCTTATCTCTGATCATACCTAGACGAGCCACTAGGGTATAACCGCCTGTTACAGAGAGATCTAATAGATATACAGTTAGGAGAGATATTTTGATAATCGTGTTCATTCAGTTACGGGTATTATAGGATCCCCGTGACACCTACCAATACACACACACACACACACACCTAAAAAAATTAACTGCCCCTATTTTTATTTTCCTGTGTGTGGGAAAGTATATATAACAGATCCCTTGCTGCTAATGGAAAATATATGGCAGGTCTTGTAGACTTAAAACTTTGAGTGAAAAATAACCAAATGTTTGACGTTCTACGATTAATTAAAACAAAGTGCTCTAATGGTGTCGCATCTTCATAAATCAAGGCTAATATTCGTTCCTTGTATTCAGCCTTGATACATGTCAAGAAATCGTGCCACAAAATGCTTAAATTTCATTGGATGCGATGAGATCTGATTGCAACGAATCGCAACGCTCCTTATAGATTCCCTTGTTATTGTAAACAAAGATGGCAGTGTCAGCATCCATGGTGTCGTGTTTGTCATGATATGTTAAAAAAAAGGTTTCGGCGGTTAATTTTTGATATTACTTTCAAGATTGTCACATGTTACCGATGCTGTGATTGGTCAGCGATGTCATCGTGTAAGGGACATAATCGGTGTTACAAATTTTCTTCCAACAGAGGGCGCTAGTAGTGGATATCAGTAAGCTTGACTACATGTATCAAGGCTGAATACGAGGATCGAATATTAGCCTTGATTTATGAAGATGATGGTGTCGTTAAACAAAACAAACTTTACAGCTCGTACAAAGACCCCTAGTGACCCAAACAAACACACAACATAGAAAGTTTAAGAATTTTTATTTTTTTATTTTAAGAGACCATAAAAAGCAAACAAACTAATAAATAATTTGACAGGAAGCCATCATTATGCAAACATGAAAGAGCTTTAAAAATAAAGTCATCACATATAAAACTTGAAGAGTTCATTTCCAAAACACTAAATATCCATTTACTTCATTTGAAGAAAATCAAGGTTGTACCACAGCATGACATAGCACATATCATACTGTTCAATGTATATAGACAATATTATTTTTGAATTTCAAAACAAAAACTAATAAATAATTTGACAGGAAGCCATCATTATGCAAACATGAAAGAGCTTTAAAAATAAAGTCATCATATATAAAACTTGAAGAGTTCATTTCCAAAACACTAAATATCCATTTACTTCATTTGAAGAAAATCAAGGTTGTACCACAGCATGACATAGCACACATCATACTGAGCATAGTTGTAACATCCTGTTCAATGCATATAGATTGTGGTTTGACATAGGCATACAGGCTCCCCTTTTTCAAGGGAGGGCAGGCTGATTTTTTTGCTGAATTAAACAAAAATTGTCGAGTCTGGATAACAACATTTATTTATATTAGCATTGCTGCCAAATGGCTATATAGTGTTAAAAAACAAATCACTAAGCATTTTTATATGGATTACAACTAATTTTGTGGGTAGAATGATGGAAATACATGGTGAAAACGTTTCAGGCAAGCTCATTTCACACAAATATTTCTATAGTTTTTTGCTAGAATTTCAGGATTTGCTACTACCTCGAGAGGCAGTTACTCCCCCCCCCCCCCCATCACATACACGTATGCATTTTGACAGAAACATTCTTCTAATATTAACTGAGTTGTATTGACAACAGTATACCTTCACTGTTAAGTCTAAAATCTGGAAAGTGGTGTAACACATCACATTTTGGAAATCAACTCTTCACTTATTGCCTAAGCAATTTTTTATATGTTAAGCATGATATCTATAATGTTTTTAAAAACACATTTAATATTACATAAACATATTTACATCATAAGGTAACAAAATATCTCTATAAATTATAACATTATCAAAATGAAGGAAAGGCGATTATAATTATCATAATCATGTCAGATATTACATTATCACCACAAAGTCAAGTGTTTTTAAAATATACCAACATTTTAAAAAATAACATTAATACATGTAAATAAAATTATTATACTTTATATTATACATAAATGTTAGTTTTTTGGTTATACAAAATATAATTGCTCTAAAACAACTTTCTTTCAAATTAGTCTGAGATCAAATTGAGATCCTATTACTAATTTATATAATATACCTGACACTTGATTTTGTTTTGAATGTTACTTTTTGCAGATTTAAGCATATATGCATACAACAGTGAGATTATGTTTATTCTTCCTCAGCTTTGTAACATAAAAACATCTACCGGTACTTCTAATTAGCACGGGGCGGGACACAGCCCAGTGGTAAAGCGTTCGCTTGATACGAGGCCAGTCTAGGATCAATTCCTGTTAGTGGGCTCATTGGGCTATTCTCATTCCAGCTAGTGTACCACGACTGGTATATCAAAGGCCGTGGTATGTGCTATCCTGTCTGTGGGATGGTGCATAAAAAAGATCCCTTGCTACTAATCAAAAAGAGTAGTCCATGAAGTGGCGACAGCGGGTTTCCTCTCTCAATATCTGTGTGGTCCTCAACCATATAACCATACTTAAAATATGTTGAGTGTGTCATTAAATAAAACTTTTCTATCTCTCTAGTTCTATCTAATTAGCACATAGGTGTCAGTTAAGAGCCCATGTAGTGCCCTGAATTGTAATAAATTACCTGAATTGTAATACCTGCCTTGAATTGTAATAAAAACTGCCCTGAATTGTAATACTGACTTGAATTGTTATAAAAAATTGCCCTGAATTGTAATAAACTAGCTGACTTGAATTGTAATAAAGAATTGCCCTGATTTGTAATAACCAGAGCTGCCTTGAATTGTAATAAGATACCGACTTGAATTGTAATAACACAAAAATGGAAAAGAACATGTGCTTAATGACACTGCACCACATTTCTTCAATTTGAGTCTGTTGAGTTTATTATATTTAAGACAACTGAATGCCACTGACAAAGTCAGCATCAACTGCCACTTTTATAATTACTCAGTCTGACTAGTGTATTTTTTAATAGAAACAGATTAAGTGAGTGAGCTCTTAACTCTTTTCATTCTGCAACACATTTGTGAAATTCTAGGATTGATTCCTGTTGGTGGTCCTATAGGGCTATTTCTCATTCCAGCCAGTGCTCTACAACTGGTGTAACAAAGGCTACACTATTTATTATCCTGTCTGTGGACTGATGCATATAAAAGATCCCTTATTGTTAATCGGAAAGAGTAATCCAGTGTGTGACAGCAGCAGGTTTCCTCCCTAATATTATCTGTGTGATCCGTAAACATGTCCGACTCCATATATCCGTAATTAAAATGACTTGAGTGCATTGTTAAATAAAAGATTCCTTCCTTTCAAATCTAAAACAGTGTCAGTTACCTTTGACAAGAGGCACAGTTTCAAAGGCTATCACTTTCAACCTGATTAATAAACCAGTTAAAACAACAAATTACTGTAAATGGTAACATACAATTGTTTTAATTTAAGACACACATTAACACAATGCAAATATCATTTGATCATTGGTTTATAATGATAATAGAAAAAGAAAATAATAAATATGTGTTGTCTATTGTTTCTCGATATAATTTTATTGATTTTGTAAAGTCTGTTTTTATTAGAAAATAGAGATCCTGGTAAAAAAAGATTAAATCCAAGTGTTATCAATGTCATCATCACATACTGAATAGCCCCAATAATATTGCATATGGTAGTTTGGAAAGTCAGTGAAAAAATTTCTGGTATCCTTCTTATGCACAGAAACATGAGATACTGTAGAAAAGAATCGCTGAATCTGATACCAGTGTTCTCCTTAGCATCCCTTAATTCACCCTAAAACTTAAACGCCCTTAATTCATCGTGAAAGGCCCATTTTTCATCCAAGAGTTGCCGGTTCTCTTTTTGTCCATAAACTGGGATCACTGATACCTAAAAAATAATATGAAAATTGGTAAATGTCTATGATATATAAGTATGAAAGTTTTATATTGTGTACATATGAGTACTAGTAACTATAGCATTTTTTGACTGTATCATGTAAGCCCAAGATGTTGGTCAAGGACATATATATTGAATATTATTGAAATATTTGAATACACATAAATGTATTTGTGAAGACATATTGACATCTGTCACTGATGACAATAATACTTATAAATACAATCAGCTCCCCTTTTCTTTCTTTATTTGCTGCAAACAAATTCAGATAACTTATATAATAAATGCATGTAACATAATTTATGTTTTTAATAAAATATGGTGGCTATCACCAACTTGTGGATCAATATCCAGTTTTTATTTTATTATTATTTATTTATTTTTAATCCCAAACAAATGATTTAATACATCTGATATCCCACCCTGAAATGTTTATACCTTTTATTTTATTATTAAAAAATCAACTTACACATTACAAATACACCTGTGGATCACTTCTTCAATAAAAAAAAGTAAAACATTATAATTAACATATAATATAATTAATAAATGGAAATATTTCAGAACCATTTTCATATGAAACAATATATATATGCTTGATTGCACACACACACACGCACAGCTCCCTGTTATTTAATTAAAAATATAAATACAGCCACCTACATATTATGGCATAATACAATATAAAATATATTCAGATTTTTGTTTTACCCACTATAATGGATCTGTCAATACAAACAAAAAGTTACATAAAACGTTGTTTGTTGATTGACTGGGTAGGCCTACTGTTCACAGGGTATCTTTGTTTCCATGTCACAGTTTGGTGGGGGGCTTTTTTTTTCTTTTTTTTTATTATTATTATCTTTTCGATTTTTCATTTCAATAAATACTGACGTGTATTAGTATTACGAATGAATAACATACAACAAACCTTGTATAAAATGACGATCTCCGTTGTGGGATGGGCAAAGTTGATTGTTGTCAGCTTTAACTGTTCAGCGTTTCGCTTCCACTGTATTTGATGAAACTAATTTCATAATCCTTACTACAGGACTTGTGCATCTAACAACAACGTATGAAATTACCATGACAAAATACCGTTCATCAAAACTAGTCTACACTGATTTAATTGACGGAAAAACATTCGATTGTTCATTACTACTAATGCCAGTATTGTCAACTGGTTTCTTGCCTACCAGTGCTCACGCAGTACCACGTGATCAAAACATGTGACGTCACCGTGGCTTCTCCTATATATGACATTATAAAGTATTCATATAACTTATTGTAATAATGTTTTTTTTAAATCTTGCGATTTTGGGTTAAATTGTGTGAATTTAAAAAATCTCCTGCTTTTTCAACACACACCTGCTTTCTCTCGACTAAAGGTTGACAGGTCTGTTGTGAATGTGTACTCCAATATCTGAGAGTTTCTGAAAATTTATGCAAGAATTCGCAGTTTTACTTCAAATGACTATAAAATATTTATTTATCAAGTTATGTGTATAAATGTATATACCATTTTGTTTGTAATTGAATGCCCTTTATAACTGTGTAATTTACTTTCAGTTTTATGCAATATTTATATTTTATTATATATATTATATGTAATGAAATAGTATAATTTTGTTTGGTAATTGTGTATTTTTTGTCTTGATGTCAAAAGATCTCAATGAACATCTGCTGAAAGAGGTAGTTTGTCAGCATGTTGATTTTAGGCAATTCATTTGTGGACATTCTGGTGTAAACATTTCTAGGATGCACCAATAAATAGTAGAGTTATGAATAATTCAAGCATATGTCAAAAGAGCTCAACGGTTGGTTTTTTACCATTACAATATAATTTTACAAAACATCATGCATGGTAATTCAGGTATCTTTATTATACACTCACTTACCAAAATGTGAATCCATGTTGATTTTCTCAGGGTATCTGCAAACTATTTACACTTGAATGGTCCATGGAATTATCCAAAATCTGTCCAGCACGCGAATTTTCAAATAAAATATTTACAGTTTTGTCACTTTATATTTACACGTAGAGGTTTATCACTTTACACATGTGGGCACAGGTAGGTTCTGACAGGTTCAAGCACTATAACACCTCATAATGTGCTTGGATTGACATTCAAGATGAACAGGAAGTTGGCACTGAACACATCCAAAATTTGTTGCTCCTGGTCTCTGTCCCTTTCCTGCTGTCACCAACGAACACTCTCAACACACTTTTCGTTTGGTGAAATTTTTTTCAATCTTATGTTCCAGCACTGGCCTTTCAACATTACACACCATAATTGCCTTTTTTGCTCTGGTGTCACCTATTAGTCCTTCTGATAAGTCCTCAATAAAATCCTGGAAGTTGGGCCAGCGATTCATTGACTGAACTGGATACTCATCCTTCGCACATATGTAGGCATTATGCGCAACTGACATTGCCACACTGAAAAAAATACGTCTCCACCATTTGCGTGAGCGATGCTTGATCATGTAGTAATGTATCATCTGATCCATACGATCCACACCTCCCATGTTTATCTGGTAGTCACTGACAATTGCCGGTGTCATCACAATTACTTTCTGTCGGGCATTGTTTCTTCTTGAAACAGTTCCAGTATTATCAGGCGAATGAAAATTTGACAAGAACAGAACTGGTTTCGTATCTTGCCAAATGCAGCAAGTTAGATCATCTTTCTGGGCAACTTTGTACTGGTGTTTTTCAAGCTTGGTGTTCTTTGGCAATATTCCAATGGGTAAGCCTTTTCTATTCGCCCTAATAGTTCCGCAGGCAAAGACACCATGCACACGCAAATCATGAAACAACTCGATTCCTGAATAAAAATTGTCCATGTAAACATGTGCATTGCTGCCAAACAGTGGTGTACACAAATCCATAACCACACGGTGTGACAGACCTTTCTCTTGAACACCCTGATCTTTACCAGTGTAAATCTGGAAGTTGTACAAGTAACCAGTATCTGCCTCGCACAATGACCACATTTTCACACCCCACTTGATAGGTTTCGCTGGCATGTATTGTCGAAATCCCAGTCTTCCTTTGAATTTGATCATGCTCTCATCCAATGAAAACTGTCCATATGGCATGTACACAGACTGAAATTTTTCCAACAAATAATTTACAAACCAACGTATCTTGAAAAGTTTGTCCGCATGTTTATCGCCTTGTGGTCCCAATTATTCATTATTTTGAAGATGTAGATATCGCCAAAGTAGGTTGAAGGTATCTCTTGGCATTATCTGGTTGTAATTGGTCTTGAATAAGCTTTTTCCTACACGCCAGTAGTCATTTCTGGCAAGCAGTCTCAGGATACCCATTCCAAAACATAATCCAACAAATGCTTTCATTTCCGGAATGTCCGTCGGTTTATAATGTGGGGCAAAGGTTGGTGGAGGATTTTTATCCCGTTCCTGCATGGCATAAATGTTTGTCTGATTCACAATGTGTTACCACATGTTGTTATCCCAAAAGAGTTCAAAATAATCGACTGCACCGGCTTCTTCTGGGTGGACACAAAGCAGACCCTCTCTTTTTCTGAACGCTTTCGCTTTCGCCCTCCGAGAAAACTCCTCGTAAACCCATTCTGGTTGAAAACCTTCGAAATTATCATTTTCGTCGTCGGCATCGGAATCAAACAGCTCGCGAATCCAGTCTTCATTTTCCTCTATCTCCGTCTGACCACTCTCCAGCTGAATCTCAATGAAGCTGGCCTCAGATTAGTTATCTTCCCATTTGGTTGTCAAAAATCCGGAAATTTGTCCACGCAAGTAGTCTGCCGTTTGACTGTGATTATTTCATGGCAGACAGCTATGAAGTGGCAACTATTTGACTGAAGTGACAGGGGAGAGCATGTAGTTTGTAAACATGTGTAACTTATTAACATTGAAGACTTGTTTGTGGTAATTCTGGCCCATGCAAAAGTAGTGCTTTTTGTGTAAAATGGGTGTACTCCGGCCTGGTTTAGAGGGTGTGTCTGTTTAAACCAATATGCTGGGAGAAAGAGCTGGACAACAGGGGTTGTCCTTTTCAGTGTATGTGTCCCCCAAGCAGGCAAAGGTACATACAAAAATCCACGGGCCTGCTGATATTAATAAAAATATAGAAACATATAGCGAAATTAATTGTGGTCTGAGGCCAATTAGACGCTACTGCCTGTGCTCTCAACTTGCTCCCCCCACCCACCTGGGGGGCTTGATTGCAAGCTTTGGACCACCGTTGCGTACACCGGGTCACGGGCAAGCGTGACTTTGGTGTACAGTGACGCAGTCCCAACGAAGAGGAAAGGAAGAGGACGAAGGAAGAGGAAATGTGTGCCAGGGGTGGCACAGGGGGAAACAACGCTGGCGGCGGTCCCATCTGCGTCGCCACCTCCGCAGAAGAGGACACCACAGCCATCGGCTCCAGCATCCCAAGATGCGTCTCAATCTACACTCAACACAGCAGTATGCCAAGAGACTCGACGAGTTCCTGCGGCTTCCATTCCCAGGATGGCAAATCCGGTGCAGCAGTCAACTATACTGACCGCTCCCACTGAGTCACCAGTTGTTGCTGTTGTGGGGAAGTGGAAGGCCGCATCCCTGACCACACAACCCGACATGGCACCGTCACCGCGTCCGACTACCCCCCCCCCCCCTCCAGCCGATCTGGAAGCTGACTGGCACATCGCAGTTAGTAAAATCAAAGGCAGCAAAAAAGATAGAAATACTTGGGCAAAATGAGCTCGCCTGAAACCTTTTGACTGTGTATTTCCATTATTTTACCCACAATATTAGTCGTAATCCAGGTAAAAATGCATAGTGATTTGCTTTAAACATTATATAGCCATTTGGCAGTAATGCTAATACAGGGTATGAATAAATGTTGTTATCCAGCCTCGAGATTTTTCTTTTAATTTGGGCAAAAAAATCAGCCTGCCCTCCTTAAAAAATGGGAGCCTGTATGCCCATGTCAAACCGCAATCTATATGCACTGAACATACATTCAGATGCCCCTTTTTTCCTCTTAATGTTTTATTTTTATTGGGATGCTCTTTTGACGAGGTGGTCCATTTATTCTCCTTTCCCTTTTAGTCCCCCTCCCCCCAAAATATTTACTGGATCTGCCCCTGAATCTGATATTAATAATAAATGTATACATGGAAGTAATAAGTTGAAAGACAATATTATTTGTATGCCACATATAGTTACTTAAAATCATGGACCCCCCCCCCCCATCCCATCCCTCACCTCCAGTCTGAAAAAAATTCTGTATTTTTAACACATTCAGGAAGAAAAGTGCTCAAATGTATACAATATACGAATAATTTTGACAATTTGTTTGCTTTTCAGTTACCACCTGGGAATGCGGTTGGCCTACCGTTGCTAAAGAATTGATGGCGCTGTCAGTGATTGTTTTGACACACTTGCAGAGACAGGAGCAAATAATTTGCACATATCCATAATAACTGCCTTAGAACAAATCTGACAATTAAAGTTAAATAAATCTTCAGACATTATAGCTGTGTTCATTCAGCGTGAAGAT
The DNA here is from genome assembly GCF_016097555.1 of Gigantopelta aegis. Lineage (NCBI taxonomy): Eukaryota > Metazoa > Mollusca > Gastropoda > Neomphalida > Peltospiridae > Gigantopelta > Gigantopelta aegis. The sequence goes on along the minus strand of NW_024534088.1, from coordinate 15,674 downwards.
AGATTTGTAAACTGAATCACAAACCACACATGTACCGTGTGTGTGGTTTCTAGTCACAATAATAATGTGAAATGATGTTTTGTTTATTATTTTCTTGTCAATGCAGAAAACCTAACACAAAGCATCTAGATGGTATAGTCTATAGGCTATGTTGTTGGTAACATTGGTTGGTAACTTGGTACAAGTATAGGCTGTATAGTACTACTATACAGCCTATACTCATGGTTGTCTTATAAAAATGTTAACAATAATATTAGCTTTTAACATAACGCAATGACGTTTTAAAATAAACCTGTTTTCTGGTGTTGTTTTCCATCATAAAAAGTTGGGGAGGGGGGGACATTTGCACATTGGACCCCCACTCCCGTCCCCCACCATGTGACGCCCATGCAAACTAGAATATAACTATGTCACCAATATTTATCTTTGCTGAGATCTCCTGTGACAAAAAGCATGTAATTTTTCACTGTCTGCCATTTTGCTCTTTTATGGAATACTCTTAAAGGGGGGTGGGGTGGGGGTGGATGCTTCCAAAGTATGTAACATAATTAATATGACTTCATGATGATTGCCTAAACCATAACAAGTCATAATATTGTTAAATTAGTGTAAGATATTGTAGTTTGGTTGACCCATACATAGTGTGATGTTGTGCAGTGCACTCTCAATTTACTTATGTTGTGAACGGCACAGTGTACTGCACATTGCTATTAGTTTGATTTTATAAAATTTGAAACTTACACTTACACCGTTAACCTTTTACATCACAGAGAGCAATCAGTTTTGGTTGTGTTAATTTCAGTGGTTGGTTGAGATTAGGTCTTCATCGTGGAGCAGCCAATCAATCACTTTTAATCAATCTCAGATATATGGGTTATTGTTGTGTGATATCAAAAATCTCACACGGTGTATTCTCCATTTGGTATGTAAAAAGTTGCCTTGGATGTTTTTAAAAATTAAGAATTTGTCTTATGGTAATGGAGAACATTTTGTTTAGTTACTCAGTATCACATTGTTATTGGCTGTGCAAGTTTCAGAGATTGTTATACAATTCTGTAACTTTAAATACTAGCTGCTAATCAATTTTCAAACTTAAAATAAGGGACCCCCTCCCCTAATCCTAACATAAAAACATTGATATAATGTGTACATGGCGTTTACCCCCTCCCGCTTGTTTCGAATTGTAAGAAACATTGACCTTCGATGGACCGATGTTTTACATGAAAAGCAATCCGAACATGTCTTTTACTCCCTCCCCCCCTTCCGAACATTGTTTGGATTGTGAAGCAATGTGTCTAATAACTCATGTACAGGTTTTAACATTTTGTTCAGTTACTCAGTATCACATTGTTATTGGCTGTGCAAGTTTCAGAGATTGTTATACAATTCTGTAACATTAAATACTAGTTGCTAATCAATTTTCAAACTTAAAATAAGCAATGCATGTGTCTAATAACTCTCGTACAGGTTACCACAAAATACAGACCTGGGCCCAGTTCCATGAAGTGATCTTAGCTCAAAGATCAAGTTTGGTACACAACTACCTTATGCACTTAAGAATGGGGCACTGGTAACCTATAGGTTACGGCACATTAACATTTTCATTATTACCATAGAAATCATTCACAGACACACTGATATATAAAGGCTATTTCATGAGGGTTTTTCAAATACAATTTTTATGACAACGAGTGATGTGTGAAACTATATTTTCACAAATTGTGAAGCAATGAGTAAAAATATGTTTTTCACACATCACGAGTTGACAAAAAAATCATATTTGAATTTTGTTTATGAAATGGTCTATTTATTATATACATACATCTTTTTTAATTTTTGATTCGCTTTTTGTTAATATCTTTTGCTTATCCTATCGAAAACACGTAACGCCATGATATATTTCTTCAGATGAAACTTTTCCAGAAACAAAATAGACACAAAATTAACTTTATTTAATTATTAAATTAATATTTATTTAATAATACTGCTGTGCAAAAATACCTGCCAAAACGCACACAAACAAAATGAATCGAACACGTTAACTTACACGCTCAATGACAGAACATTGTGTCATCATTATTTAGCTTCGTATTAAATTCGTTTTAGATATTTTATTATAATTGCACTTCATATCCCTTTTTCATAGGTACAGTTATTTCAATTACATTGTTTTTATTTTTAAAATATGATCAGATTAATCGGTAATCGTCAAACTTAAATACGAACAAATGACACAATAATTTAATCATGAACTTTTACAAAAAAGTTAATACGATTTCTATATTTTCACTGTAGCAAAAATACAGTGAATATATGACTTTTCACCGGATATCACTTTTATGGATATCACATTTATGGTTTCTGTAGATCTATATATTTCATTGTTATGTATATAATAAACTTTGTTATTTATTTATTTATAGATGTCATTGTTCTCACTGTACTGTATTGTACTGGAAAATGAAATATTGTTCTCAACTTTTTTGACACGTTTTAATCTGAACGATTTTCTCGACTTATTTCGATGTAGGGTGGGATGTAGCCCTGTGGTAAAGCGCTTGCTTGATGCACGGTCGGCCATTGGGCTAACTCTTGTTCCAGCCAGTGCACCACGACTGGTGTATCAAAGGCCGTGGTATGTGCTGTCCTGTCTGTGGGATGGTGCATATAAAAGAACTCTTGCTGCTAATCGAAAAAAGAGTAGCCCATGAAGTGGCAACAGCGGGTTTCCTCTCTCTATATATGTGTGGTGCTTAACCATTTGTCCGACGCCATGTAACCATAAATAAAATGTGTTGAGTGCGTTGTTAAATAAAACCATTTCCTTCCTTCCTATTTTGATGTCTGCAAACTGATAGCAAATGTTGTGAATTAAAATTTTGAAACTAGTTTACTGACTGAATAGTTTACCGGTAGTGTGTGTGTGCAGTATATGTCATTATTGTATACAACTTTACATGCTATGTAACTCACATTAGAAATGAGCAGCTGATTGTATTTCAACTTTTATTTGACCACAGTTGCAATGAGGATAGAATCACCCCAGTGCACCAAGCGGCCAGTGAGGGACATGTCCAGTGTCTAAAGCTCCTGATTGAACACGGCGCCGATGTTCATGCAAGAGACTGCCGTGACAATACACCACTAGACCTGGCAAAACTGTGGGGCCATAGAAAATGTGCAAGGTTCATATTTCTTTAGAACTTAACTGTTTAAGGGGAGCTATCACGTTTGATTCCCTTCACTCCTCTGAGACTAGTTCAAGGAGGATAATTTTTATCTCCCCTTAGAATGTGAATTTGTATAGTAATAGCTTAAATGACACCTCTCACCCCATTCCACCCCTATTTGCAGCCATTGTAAGGTGTTTTTGCTGCCTAGTATAAATAAACGTATTAACTTTTTTTTAGAGAAATATTGTAGTATACATATTAGAAATTTAACTCTGGTTTGGGATGGCAGAATGGGAACTGATATCTAGAATGTAGGTTTAATATTTTCCGTCATTTCTTTGCTAAATTTGTTTCAGTGCATGATTTGTAAATAGTTTCAGGTATTCAATATGCATTAAACTGCTAGCACAGTATTGCCAATATGCTGAGATTGTTCTGACTTGATCTGTTGTTGAATTTTAAAGTGTAACCCATTTCATTTTGTGTTGCCCTAAACAACCAAGTAAATTTAATGTGCAAAAGAGTCTATGCATGGCTAGGGATTTTCGGAGCTATCTTAGTGAGCACTACTAAATCATAAAACCATCATAGGCTATGATGTCAGTACAGCACATGTCATAGTGATGTCATAGGTTATGACAGTTTTACGATTTCATAGTGCTAAGATAGCTTCGAAAATATGGTCTGTTTATCTGTGTATTTAAAACACTTCATTGTACATTAATAGACATGGCTGTTGTTATTAGTCCCCTACCAAGTATTTTGTGTATAGCTGTATCATGTACTGTTACAGATCAAGTTTAACTTTCATGGCAATTTACCCATTATTCACAGAGTTATGGCCCTTGAATTTAGGAGATATGAAAATTTGTTGTTCCTGGTAGGGAACATGTATTACTATAGCTGTACACTCGTTTTCATTACATAAATTGTCACAAGTTGTAATAGCTGCAGGGTTTAAGTAGTAGCCAGATCTTGAAGAGTGGTTGCATCATTGAGATACATCTGAAAGAAATAGAAGTAAAGCCTCTGGTTTGTAATAAGGTATTTACGGTATTTACAGAATCCTGGCAGCCGAGATGTGGCATCAGAACAAGGACTATGTTGCTAAAGAACTGTCGCAACTGAAGAAACTGAAGATGCAGCACGTGCTTCAGGAAATTGAAAGATGCCAAAAGATGCCATTCAAAAGGAGGTGGCTAAAGATCCAAGCAGTCATAAACGTCCAATTGTGTTTAAGCCCAAGTGCATCTATGATGTTGTCACAAAGCGTAAATACGATCCAGATGTCATATCTTGCAGTGAGACGCCCATGCATCTTTCAGATGATTTCAGATCGTTTCTTGTCAAGAACAGCATCAAAATTTCTGTAGATGAGTCAACGGGCAACTCTATTAACGTGCCCCTATCCACGAAGGTTCAGGCACGCCCACTACGGATTTAGCCTCTGACTTCGCCAGTGACCAACTCCGGAGCAGGGGGGGGGGGAGGGGATTGAGTTTGAAGTGGGCAGAATTTGGAAAAAAGCCATGTAGTAAGGTCAGATGCGAGCGCGGACCGAATAGCAGACACTTCGCAGACCTGAAGTAACACCGAGTGGGAGCCGTGCTCTGATTGGCTAAGTTTCGATTCCTCGGTAAAGCCTGTCAAGAACCTAAGTCTACAAAGAGTAACTGCATCCAAAAACATGTCTGGACTCTAAAATTAGACCCAAAATGGTTAAGACTGCTTGGCCAAAAAGTTTTTAGGGTGATTTTGAGCAATTGATCGGGCGCCAAAGTAAAATGCGTCAGACTATTTATAAAAAAATAAACATAAGAATTTTGAACTCGATCGAAAACATTTAAAGTCCAACTAGCCCAAAAAAGGAGGTTGATACCTGTCCTAGCAAAGGTTGGCATCTAGGGTGATCTGATGTACTTGGTGGTCTCAAGCTGCGGGAGGAACTGTCGGTAGGCGGAGGCTGCTAAGGCCTTGGTGATGGCTCAGTAGTGTGTCCCCGCGACGGTTTTCAGTACGCGATGTAATGTCGGGTTGTCCATCTCTGATAGTAGCAGTCCTTGGTTATATCTTCCGTCCCGGCGGATGGTAACACAAACTGCGTTGTGTCCCTCCTGCATCTTGAGTCAATGTACGGCGAATTCCCCTTCATCACGGTTGTCTGGCAGAGGTTGGTAGGCACTTTGTTTCGGCGTGCTGATGAGCTGGCGTACGTCCTCGAGGTTAGTTTTTACCAGTTGTTGAAAACGCTGTTGGAGTCGGCCGGCCTGCAGTGACCACTGCTCCACTGGTTGTTTCTCTGGCTTCGGCGGTTGCGAGGGGTGACTTGGCTTGGCTGGAATGGCACTCGGGGGAGTGGTCGCCTTCCTCTTAACCACAGCCGTCTTCTGGGCCTGGGTCTCTACGGGAGTCGCCGGTTTAATCGGCGACACATCCGGAAACGTTGAAGAGTGGTCAGGTGCAGGTGGTCGGTTGAACGGCGTGTCACAGATGGCTGTGTCCAGTTCGTTCAGCTCGTCCTCTTCCGTGGGTGCAGAAGCTGAGATAGCCGAGGCCGGAACCTCTTCCATCCTGGTCTTCTTCCTCGGGTGAGCGGCGTTGGGCGGTCTAGCAGAAGGAGTCGCTGCCGGCGGTTTAGCCACCGGGTTTGTCCCCCCCTGTGCCGCCGCTGGCGCACGTCTCCTCTTCCTCCACCTTCCTTTCTTCTGAATCCTATCTCCGTACACCAAGGTCACGGTTGCCCGTGACCCGGTGTACGAGACGCGATACTCGATCAAGTTTCCATAAGTTGCAATTAGTCCCCCCTTGGTAATTGCACAGCACACTCAACAACGTCTGATTGGATCGGCTGCATTTTGGAACTCGAAGTATAGAATGGTAGATGAGTCAGAAGCATCATGCAGCAGTGGGTCCCCTAATCTGGATGCTTTCCCTCGAGAGCTGGTAGCCAACACAATCAAACAGATGTCCAAGCCAGATTGCTTTCCCAACATACAAGGACCAGAGTATGAGATTAACTTTGGAGACATCAGTGGAGTGTTTTGATCTGTTAGATGCCAGTTCTTTCACCAGATTGTTAAAAAGGTGTAAAATGATGATGGTGTGAAATAGGCTTTAGTGGAAAATAATATATAATGCTGCATAATGAAGGTAATTTTTCCAAAGTGGGCTGCTGTGTTTCTGAGATCAAAATAAAATGAAGCATAGGCTAACTGGATGAGGATTCTGTGGTGCATTCCAAGTAAATTTTGGCATTGAAATCAACATTTTGAATTGTACATGTTAATTTATCATTGTTATGTTTTTTAATAACCAAAAAACCCCACCACTTTGAAGGATAATTTCAGCCAACTATAAAATGTCCAATAATCTTGATATTCAGTTTACATTATGCAATATGATCACAACATTTTATTGCAAATGAAATTCATCAGTTGTCAGCTTACTTTGAGACGTCTATAACTTGTATGAATATTAATAAATATGCCATCTACTTAAAACTGACTGAATGGCTTAACAGGAGTTGGCAACTTTATTTTTTGATTTGCTGTGTGCAATCTGTTCAGTTATAAGCATTCAAGTATTTCAACCCTTTTCTGTGATAGTGTGCTAAACTTGTATTGTGGTTGTGAAAAATAAGAAGAAAGTGATAATAAAAATATTGTTTTTATTGGTGATTAGCAGATTTTATTGTCAGAAGCAACCAATGTGTTCAACAATTACATAATGAAAAATCTGGCATTTTTCATTTACACCCCCCTCCCCCCCCCCCATATATAGAGGATTCATTACAGGTGTTTTTTAATATGAAAAATATCTTATTATATTTTATATATTAAAAAACATGAGTAGCGAATTCTATTTATCCTATAACACTTCTAAACTAACATTTTCATTCAATATTTAGTAAATTACATTACTAAAGTCGCCTCCATTGGTAATATGATGTCATTACGATTAGCCACAAATTACTTTGAAATCACGCACTTCAACTAAATCTTATGAACACATTACTACAGGTATATTTATGTATGTGGGTACATGTACGCATAGACAAGTATATTAATTTATTGGTCATTTAGACTTGTTTTTATGTTTGAGTGCAAATTATGTAATTGTTTCTAATTCTCTGACGAACATGTCAACTGATATATGTGTATATTATAAATTGTATGTAACAATGTATGTGTGGAGAGGCATTAATATAGGCCAATGGCCTGTTTGCCAATCCATTTCTTTTGTGAAATAAATATTGTTTAAACATTACTACAAATGACTCATTCACAGCAACACATTATTACTGAGAGACCTTTAAAATTTGCATATACCTTTAAATTTGCATACCATTATTAAATGAGTTAATACACTAAATTATCACATGGGTTTATGACATGGATATCATTGGTAAGTTATAGGATAAAAAGTTTTATAATGCTAATATCACTCCCTCCTTTAAAATTACTTAACACTTCCGAACACCCCGTCCCTTCCCTGTCTCTGTGACTTAGTTTGACCAACTTTATTGGATTATGGGGATTAATTTGGTTTGTTTTCTTTGGTATCAATTACTACGGAGAAACTCATTTGTTACGGAAGAAACCCATCGCTGGTGGTATTTTACTTCGTGAATAAAGTAAGACATTGTTTTAAAAATGTTCTGCAACTCTTGACAAAAACCGCCTCCCTCCCCGACCCACTCCCCATAATATTTTTAATGTTTCTCATATTACTCCCAGCTCCCCCACAATCATTATGTAATTGTTAAATGGCCCCTTAATGGCTATTGGGTAAGATTTGTCATGATTCATTAGTGAGTTGTATTCAGACAAACTATAATGGCTACATCAGGAGACAATATTTCAAAATCTTAGGTAACAGGAAGTCAGTTCACATGAGTTTTACTTAGGTAACCGATTTTGTTCGGTTACATGAATATAGTTCTTGTAACCGATGAGTTAGGCCTATCTAATCCTAAAACACTTAAACTACAGTTACATGTATGTGCTACATTCAAATGTATTTGAAAACAAACAGATTTTCTCTTTCATTACTGATATATGGTACTTTTAATTTTAGAATGTAATTGTTCACCACGTAACCGATTGGCGGTTCTCGTGATTTTAAAGTTGCATAAATGTGAAATATTGTGCCCTGTACATGATTGCAATTTTGACTTTGAATACTGTTGTGTGAAATATTAACATCTGTAGGAATTTATCAACATTTCATTTTATTACCTCTAATGTCATGAAATATTTCGACAGGTATAAAACCATCAAGTTGAATCTCTTCAGCAGTTTAGTAGTTCTCAGTTTGAATCTAAACCATTCAAAACATTTTCAAGCTGCGTTTGATATACAGTGTACTTCTATTATTTTACAAGTATATCATTTTCTTTCAGTGAAGTCAGTTATGGCATCTGTTTGTGTTTAGTGGAATATAAATCTGATACACTATGTGGGGTGGATGTACAGACAAAAACATTAGGGCACAATAATAGTGTCTTCTCAAAGCAGACAAAAAAAAACAACTTTTTAAATTACAAAGGACATTTTTTATATGCCCATCTTTGGAAGGTCATATTATGGTGTGGCATTGTTTGTCTGTCTGTCTGTCTGTCTGTCCATCCATAAACTTTTAGTTTTCATGGCATATCTTTCTTATCAATTCATGTAGAATCATCAAACCTAGTATGCAAGTACATTTTTGGATGGCAGTGTGTTGTGTATCATAACTAGGTCACTCTGAATTCCTCTCTAAGACTGTACGTCAAAATTGCCAAATGTTTGACATCCAATAGCCGATGATTAATAAATCAGTGTGCTCTAGTGGTGTCATTAAACAAAACAAACTTTTAGGTCACTGTGACCTACTTTTCACACATTACTGTACATTATAGGAAATCCTCTTTCCGTAACAATTCATATAGGATCATCCAGAGCTTCTAGATTATGGTAGCCGCACTCCCATGGCTAGTGATACTCAATGTCAGGCTAGTAAATAACTACTATTGCCATGCTAGACAGAGCTTCTAGATTATGGTAGCCCCACTCCCATGGCTAGTGATACTCAATGTCAGGCTAGTAAATAACTACTATTGCCATGCTAGACAGAGCTTCTAGATTATGGTAGCCCCACTCCCATGGCTAGTGATATTCAATGTCAGGCTAGTAAATAACTACTATTGCCATGCTAGAAAGAGCTTCTAGATTATGGTAGCCGCACTCCCATGGCTAGTGATATTCAATGTCGGGCTAGTAAATAACTACTATTGCCATGCCAGACAGAGCTTCTAGATTATGGTAGCCGCACTCCCATGGCTAGTGATATTCAATGTCAGGCTAGTAAATAACTACTATTGCCATGCCAGACAGGGCTTCTAGATTATGGTAGCCCCACTCCCATGGCTAGTGATATTCAATGTCAGGCTAGTAAATAACTACTATTGCCATGCCAGACAGGGCTTCTAGATTATGGTAGCCTCACTCCCATGGCTAGTGATATTCAATGTCAGGCTAGTAAATAACTACTATTGCCATGCCAGACAGAGCTTCTAGATTATGGTAGCCGCACTCCCATGGCTAGTGATATTCAATGTCGGGCTAGTAAATAACTACTATTGCCATGCCAGACAGAGCATCTAGATTATGGTAGCCTCACTCCCATGGCTAGTGATATTCAATGTCGGGCTAGTAAATAACTACTATTGCCATGCCAGACGGAGCTTCTAGATTATGGTAGCCTCACTCCCATGGCTAGTGATATTCAATGTCGGGCTAGTAAATAACTACTATTGCCATGCCAGACGGAGCTTCTAGATTATGGTAGCCTCACTCCCATGGCTAGTGATATTCAATGTCGGGCTAGTAAATAACTACTATTGCCATGCCAGACAGAGCTACTAGATTATGGTAGCCCCACTCCCATGGCTAGTGATATTCAATGTCGGGCTAGTAAATAACTACTATTGTCATGCCAGACAGAGCTTCTAGATTATGGTAGCCCCACTCCCATGGCTAGTGATATTCAATGTCGGGCTAGTAAATAACTACTATTGCCATGCCAGACAGAGCTTCTAGATTATGGTAGCCGCACTCCCATGGCTAGTGATATTCAATGTCGGGCTAGTAAATAACTACTATTGCCATGCCAGACAGAGCTTCTAGATTATGGTAGCCGCACTCCCATGGCTAGTGATATTCAATGTCGGGCTAGTAAATAACTACTATTGCCATGCCAGACAGAGCTTCTAGATTATGGTAGCCTCACTCCCATGGCTAGTGATATTCAATGTCGGGCTAGTAAATAACTACTATTGCCATGCCAGACAGAGTTTCTAGATTATGGTAGCCCCACTCCCATGGCTAGTGATATTCAATGTCGGGCTAGTAAATAACTACTATTGCCATGCCAGACAGAGCTTCTAGATTATGATAGCCCCACTCCCATGGCTAGTGATATTCAATGTCGGGCTAGTAAATAACTACTATTGCCATGCCAGACAGAGCTTCTAGATTATGGTAGCCTCACTCCCATGGCTAGTGATATTCAATGTCGGGGTAGTAAATAACTACTATTGCCATGCCAGACAGAGCTTCTAGATTATGGTAGCCTCACTCCCATGGCTAGTGATATTCAATGTCGGGCTAGTAAATAACTACTATTGCCATGCCAGACAGAGTTTCTAGATTATGGTAGCCTCACTCCCATGGCTAGTGATATTCAATGTCGGGCTAGTAAATAACTACTATTGTCATGCCAGACAGAGCTTCTAGATTATGGTAGCCCCACTCCCATGGCTAGTGATATTCAATGTCGGGCTAGTAAATAACTACTATTGTCATGCCAGACAGAGCTTCTAGATTATGGTAGCCCCACTCCCATGGCTAGTGATATTCAATGTCGGGCTAGTAAATAACTACTATTGTCATGCCAGACAGAGCTTCTAGATTATGGTAGCCCCACTCCCATGGCTAGTGATATTCAATGTCAGGCTAGTAAATAACTACTATTGCCATGCCAGACAGAGGGTGTAACTGCCTACTCCCCCCTGGCACTCCACAAGGTATGGCCCTAATATGAGTCTACTGTGATTTATGGAACACATTGATCTTGCCGCATGTTGCCCCTTTGAAACGTTACATGTTGCTTTACTCTGCATATATCAGCATTTCCCCAATATACATTTGTCAGCATTATTCCTTACAATAGTATCAGCATTATTCCTTACAATAGTATCAGCATTATTACCTGTGTTTATTAAGCATTGATTGATTTGTTGCCAAGATGAAAAATGCAATATTAAAAAATTTAACTGACAAGTATTGCTCTGTTATTTGTTCATAGTATATGTAATAACATATTTTGTCTTACATTAATATTTATTGTGTATTTTTCTAGCATGTGATTGCTTTTTGTTTCAGGGTGTTTTGTTTTTTAAGTGAACATTTGTGTGCCTTGTTAATCCAAAACATTTGGATAAATGTCTTAATATTACGTTACGTTCATCTGAAATGTTTTATATACATGTGTGTCTGAAATTTTGCAGTGTCTTGTTTATTCTGTTATTATGATAATTTGTATCAACCGTTGTTCAAGACTTAATGTCTTCTTCATTAAAACCTATTTCAATAATGTGTCTTAACATTTTCATGATTGGTATTTTCCTCATCCAAACCATACATATTTGATAACACTCTTAGATTTAGTGTGTTGTCATGATATTTCCAGTTTCATATGTCTTAGCATTCCTCATTTCAGTGTCTTAGCATTCCCCATTTCAGTGTCTTAGCATTCCCCATTACAGTGTCTTAGCATTCCCCATTACAGTGTCTTAGCATTCCTCATTTCAGTGTCTTAACATTCCCCATTTCAGTGTCTTAGCATTCCCCATTACAGTGTCTTAGCATTCCTCATTTCAGTGTCTTAACATTCCCCATTTCAGTGTCTTAGCATTCCCCATTACAGTGTCTTAGCATTCCCATTCCCCATTTCAGTGTCTTATCATTCCCCATTTCAGTGTCCCCCATTACAGTGTCTTAGCATTCCCCATTTCAGTGTCTTAGCATTCCCCATTCCAGTGTCTTAGCATTCCCATTCCCCATTTCAGTGTCTTATCATTCCCCATTTCAGTGTCCCCCATTACAGTGTCTTAGCATTCCCCATTACAATGTCTTAGCATTCCCCATTACAGTGTCTTAGCGTTCCCCATTTCAGTGTCTTGGCATTCCCCATTACAGTGTCTTAGCATTCCCTATTCCCCATTTCAGTGTCTTAGTATTCCCCATTACAGTGTGTCTTAGCATTCCCCATTTCAGTGTCTTAGCATTCCCCATTACATTGTCTTAGCATTCCCCATTTCAGTGTCTTAGCATTCCCCATTACAGTGTCTTAGCATTCCCCATTACAGTGTCTTAGCATTCCCCATTACATTGTCTTAGCATTCCCCATTTCAGTGTCTTAGCATTCCCCATTACAGTGTCTTAGCATTCCCCATTACAGTGTCTTAGCATTCCCCATTTCAGTGTCTTAGTATTCCCCATTACAGTGTTTTAACATTCCTCATTACCATGTCTTAACATTCCCCATTACCATGTCTTAACATTTCTCATTTCAGTGCCTTAGCATTCCTCATTTCAGTGTCTTAGTATTCCCCATTTCAGTGTCTTTATTAAAATAAAATGTTTTCACAGTCAGCAGTTTTAGTATATTGTTTTGTTCATCTAACCATCTAACCTTTTAATGTATACATATCAGTTTTAGTGTCTTTTCATCCAAGCTTTTTGATATCAGCATCTTAACATTCATAAATTTTAGTGTCCCTGCAGTTTTGTTGATGTAGTAACACCAGATGTTACTCCAACAATTATTCCCTCCCAGTAGTGAAATTAATCTGTTAGCTTCCATTGTTTAACAGCAGTGACAGTTTTGTAATAGAATTCTAAAAAGTAACAATTTTCTGTGATTACTGGGTAGTAACATTTGTTTCAATGATGTCATGAAAACCAATCACTCTGGTTTAAAGAATGTTGTACCATGACAGGACATGGACATGGACATTGACAGGCTTTCGATTAAGTTAAAAGTTTCTTACACACCTGTGTAAGGGATGACCCACTGTGGATCAATATCATCTTCAACATACATGTATGTTGTAGATCACTTCTGAGACTTGTGATTGGCTGTTCCTAGATCATGTTCCAAGTGTACCAAGTAACCATAAACAGATGACGTCATTTTAGTAGATTATTTATATCTATGACGTCATTAACTTATTAACCTTCAAGCCAATACTGAGGCTTTTTGTTCTGTGTTTTCTGGTTAAATTATATTAAAAACGACTTTTTAAGAATGTGCCCATTGGAGATGATTTATTGTACAACTCGTGGTTTCCAAAAGTATCTAACTCACTTTTGCTCATTACACACATTTGTCAACCACTTGTTGTAAAATAAATTGTATCCAATGGGTACTCATGTATTATTCTCTATATCTCACATGTACTGCCATTTCACCCCAGTACCTATATAACTGAAATGATAGTCAAAACATCATCATCTCAACCTGTTATGGGGGTGGGATGTAGCCCAGTACCTCTATAACTGAAATGATAGTCAAAACATCATCATCTCAACCTGTTATGGGGGTGGGATGTAGCCCAGTACCTCTATAACTGAAATGATAGAGTCAAAACATCATCATCTCAACCTGTTATGGGGGTGGGATGTAGCCCAGTACCTATATAACTGAAATGATAGTCAAAACATCATCATCTCAACCTGTTATGAGGGTGGGATGTAGCCCAGTACCTCTATAACTGAAATGATAGTCAAAACATCATCATCTCAACCTGTTATGGGGGTGGGATGTAGCCCAGTACCTCTATAACTGAAATGATAGTCAAAACATCATCATCTCAACCTGTTATGGGGGTGGGATGTAGACCAGTACCTATATAACTGAAATGATAGTCAAAACATCATCATCTCAACCTGTTATGGGGGTGGGATGTAGCCCAGTACCTCTATAACTGAAATGATAGTCAAAACATCATCATCTCAACCTGTTATGGGGGTGGGATGTAGCCCAGTATCTATATAACTGAAATGATACAGTCAAAACATCATCATCTCAACCTGTTATGGGGGTGGGATGTAGCCCAGTACCTATATAACTGAAATGATAGTCAAAACATCATCATCTCAACCTGTTATGGGGGTGGGATGTAGCCCAGTACCTCTATAACTGAAATGATAGTCAAAACATCATCATCTCAACCTGTTATGGGGGTGGGATGTAGCCCAGTACCTCTATAACTGAAATGATAGTCAAAACATCATCATCTCAACCTGTTATGGCGGTGGGATGTAGCCCAGTACCTATATAACTGAAATGACAGTCAAAACATCATCATCTCAACCTGTTATGGGGGTGGGATGTAGCCCAGTACCTCTATAACTGAAATGACAGTCAAAACATCATCATCTCAACCTGTTATGGGGGTGGGATGTAGCCCAGTACCTCTATAACTGAAATGACAGTCAAAACATCATCATCTCAACCTGTTATGGGGGTGGGATGTAGCCCAGTACCTCTATAACTGAAATGACAGTCAAAACATCACCATCTCAACCTGTTATGGGGGTGGGATGTAGCCCAGTACCTCTATAACTGAAATGATAGTCAAAACATCATCATCTCCACCTGTTATGGGGGTGGGATGTAGCCCAGTGGTAAAGTGCTCAATCTAGGATCAATCCCCATCAGTGGATCCATTGGGCTATTTCTTGTTCCAGACATTGCACCACGACTGACATATCAAAGACCATGGTATGTGCTACATGTCTGTGGAATAGTTTCCTCTCAAAACTATATGTCAAAATTACCAAATGTTTGACATCCAATAGCCGATGATTCATAAATCAATGTCCTCTAGTGGTGTTGTTAAACAAAACAAACTTTAATTCAACCTGTTATGTGTTTAACCCAGGAAATCTCAAGTTTGAAAATAGTTTCATTCTTAATTTTTACCAAAAGCCTGTTTATCTCAATCCATTATTATTTGGAGTCATTTTGTTTGGTCCCTTCAGCATGGAAATAATGACATTTACTGCATATTAGTAGATTTTGTACTTTAATTTTTTGTACTTTAATTTGTTAGGGAGGGGGTGTTATACTGTGAATTGTCACAAATAGGCAGTGTTTGACCAGAATAAAATGTTATACTGTGAATTGTCACAAATAGGCAGTGTTTGACCGGAACAAAATGTTATACTGTGAATTGTCACAAATAGGCAGTGTTTGACCGGAACAAAATGTTATACTGTGAATTGTCAAAAATAGGCAGTGTTTGACCGGAACAAAATGTTATACTGTAAATTGTCACAAATAGGCAGTGTTTGACCACAATAAAATGGATAATTTGAGCTAAACTAGTACCGTAATTAGCTCCTGTAAACCGGTGGGTCCATGTATATTCATTGTTGATGGTCAAAATTGCAC
>NW_024534087.1:30000-65611 GCF_016097555.1 Gigantopelta aegis | reverse complement strand
CACCTAGAGTGAAAAAGAAAGACAGAAACCATGTTTTTTACTGAGAGATTTTTTTGTATAAGATCAAGTTAACCAATGAGCTTTGAGATTTGGGGAAAATCCAAAATCCTTTATCCATCAGACAATCATCATTAACATCGGACCATATAAAAAAAACATTAGGTTTTATGTATTAAATGAGGATATAATAATATAGTATTTTATTTTAGTATGTAGTTTTTAGGATGGGTTTACAGAGTTTTTTAGTGGGTGTGAGGGGAGGGGAAGGGACAAAGGGGTGGGGAGAAAAAGAAGGAGTAGCTTCAAACTGTAAAAGAGGGGGTTGGAAGGTGGGATAAGAGAGAATTAGAAGTGGAAACCAAACGTTGACCTTTTCGAGATTGAAATCTTGACTCTTTGATCGCCACCTGCCAAAGAAATTCCACTGGAACCACCTTCAAAAAGACCAGATTAAAGTCCACACTTGGTAATACAATTAAGGGAAATTACCATACAAACAGGGTGTCCTTCTTTTGTGAATCAGTTTTCGACGCGATAGAACCCTTCTTTCGTTGATTTTATACCATTTGCTCAATAGTGCGTGGTCCATACAGTTGGTAAGAAGTCTTTCCAATGCCTTACACCTGAAGAAAAAAATATAACTAATGTAAAGTCCAAAACCGACTAACGAAAATTAATAATTACATACTATAAAGTGCTAATCCTTTAAAAAGGAAAATTCCCATGTAATATAATAGGATTACAACCAAGCTCTTAATGGGGCCTCATTCATTAGTTCAGAAGGTTGAGCTAAAATAGAGCCATAAAGATCAACACCAAATAACCTGTAGAGATAGCTCACATCATAATATAATTAATATATACAATACATGTAATACATGTATGTATTAGCAGTACAAGATGTTTCAGGTGGGAGTGGCATAGATGTGAGGTCCTGTACTTTGATATTCATGTATACATGTAGCAGCAAACTGTTGTACATCTTCTCTATCATGTTTAATGCACAATCCACTTACTTTACATTTGGGCTGCCGTTCTTTATCTTACGAGCTACTCCAGTCAACGTTCCACAGGTACCAGCTCCAATCACAACCATGTCAAGATTTTCTAAATAAAAGATACAAGATACAGTTAGGTCTTTAAACTTTACACATCATCATAACACATCTACATGATGTATATATGTGTCATTGATGCTGGACTATATATGAACGACTTTCAAATCTTCAACAGCAATATTTAAATCAATAGCTTGATTGGTAGTAGTAATGGAGTATTAACTACACTAGCTAATTCAAAAGTGAGTAGATTAATTCAATGTTTGAAAAGGTCAGAGCTGTAGGTAAAGCAATTTTAATGTCCTATCCCTTACATTTTGGTATTTTCAAGTAACTATAAGTTCAGTCTTACAGTCATAGTAGTATAATTTGAGCAGTTAAAAAAGGAAACTGATAAAGAAGTTAGCTCTTTTTGTCCTATATCCTCACAAATTTATTTAAATCAAGCCAAACTGTTTATTGAGCATAGCCCAATTTGTGTGAGAGATGTGCATGTGTTGGCATGTGCCTAGTGTGTGATAGACATGTGCTAGTCAGTAAAAACTTTAAAAAATTACCATCAGTTTGTGTCAAAATCTCTTCTCCGTTGTGTCATAATGAGCAATGGCGTTCCATTTGTTCTTATACTGTACAGAGACAAAGAGGAAGAAAAAGGACAATGAGATTGATAAGGTACTTAGCTTCTTACCTGATCAAAGATATAGGAGTTTTGGTATCTCTCTGTGCAGACGTGTGAGCAATACTAATGTAATGATCTGAAAGAGAGTTGAACGTAGTCATATATAAGTACATGTACAAGTTATAATAAATTATCACTATGTTAACACAGAGTAAACAGCAATCACTTATATGCACATGTACAAATTATAATAAATTATCACTATGTTACACAGAGTAAACAGCAATCACTTATAAACACATGCACAAGTTTAAAACTATATTATCATTACTTAACAAAACAATAATAAGTGTCTCTACTTATAAAAACATAATCTCAATAAATATGTTACTACAATTAACGAAAATACAGGTTAAATATTATAGTATCACTTCTAAAATTAATAATAACTATGTTGATATATACAACAATTGGATTATCAGGTATGGAAGAGCAATAGTGTAGAGCAAACTAAAGATATAATAGATCCAAACAATTACAGAAATAGTTTAAGAAACCATTGTAAACTATTGGTTCTTTCTGGGTTTTCCACTCAAAGTTTAAAGCAAAGTATTGTCATTTGTAAATGACATTTATGTTTATTAGTACTTATTATAATTGCCAAAAAAAATTCACCAGGAGTGCCAAAAGGTGCAGCTGGAACACGAATAATCTCAGCACCAAGAGCCTTCAGAACTACATCCTGTACAAAATAATGGACAACCTCAATAAATATATGCATTGAGTCACCTTCATTTACACAAGGACAACAAGGAAGTAAATACATATTTGTACTGTGAAAAACTGACAGTGACCATATATGGTCGAAAGGAAAACCAAGATTTGAACATCACCTCATGATTAGTAACTTTATTATAAGGTCACCTTCTCCAGACTGTTCTTGTCCAACATCACTAGAATTAATCTATATCCTTTAACAGCAGCCACCAAAGCTAGTCCAATCCCTAAAAGAGATTAAAAAGACTTAACATTAGCAAATAATGTGGCTATTCCATTTGCCACTGTGAATGTGTGTCAGTACCAGTGTTTCCTGATGTAGGTTCAAGTGAGAGTATAGCCTGGTTTAATAGAGCCTTCACGTTCAGCTTCTTCAATCATTCTTGCCGCAATTCTATCTTTGATTGAGCCTCCAGGATTCATGAATTCACATTTAGCCACTAAAGAAGAGGAGAAGACCATGAGAAGTTTAGTCATTAAACAT
This sequence comes from Gigantopelta aegis, assembly GCF_016097555.1. Taxonomy (NCBI): domain Eukaryota; kingdom Metazoa; phylum Mollusca; class Gastropoda; order Neomphalida; family Peltospiridae; genus Gigantopelta; species Gigantopelta aegis. Next base: position 62,673 of record NW_024534087.1, on the reverse strand, counting down.
AAGAGTTGTGGTTTGTCAAATTTTGAAAACACAATACAAGAACTTTGTACATCAACTTTCAGTTAATGGGTAAAGAATCAAGTCTATTTTAACATGCAAGAACATAATGGTAGCTATCATTAATTCTGTATTAAACTGTTAATATTACTTCTAAATAAACATGTCAATGACGTACATAAACAAAAAACAAAAAAAATGCATCAATGTTGACTACACAAAATGTGTTATGATAGCATCTCTCTTTGTTTAGGCTTCGTTATACATAAATGAAATTATAAATGCATAAAAAGACAATACTTATTAATTGACCCAATATATCATTACACATGAAAACAAGAGGAATCAAGTATATGATCCTCTTAAAATAGTGAATTAAACCTCTCAATATGGACCATTCTAAGACAATACAAGTTGATTTTAAATAGAGGATACTTCTATATAAAGATGATTAATATAGATCTAGTTAACAATAGTAAAAAATGAAAGGTTCCACATGATTTCACTTACATAGTTCACATTCGAGTCCTTCGCTTTCAGCTATCTTGTTAAGTTGAACTAATGGAGTGTGGCCATATGCTTCCAAAAATACTTGGCAATACAGTTTGATGAGTTTTAGGTTCTCTATTATGGTATGTGAAACAGTAACATTAGAACTTTGGTCTGTGGAATATAGTTTATGAAGATACTTGTACTGCCCACTATTCCATGTTCATGTCCACTAATGATTTTGTCTGCTAATTTTTGGTAAGCCACACCTACCACTCTTAGCTACATAGTATGTTTAATATATACAATTGAAAAATTGTCCTGTACAATCATATGTGATTATTTGGGAAGATATTGATTTCACAGTGAAATACTGACTAAAGATAATTGGAGAACTAACAGCAATATCTCTGGAAGACTAGAAGATTCTAGAATGCTAGAAATATAAAATAACAGGCAGAAAGCAAACTAGGAAGAAGCTTTAAGCCTTCAAACAGTAATCAGTTATACCCAATTGCCATAGGGGGGGTCATGTTTAGGCTTCCTGAAATTATTGATTACCATATGCGTCAGTGGTTAAAGGATACAGTTTACTTTTTGTTACTTTGTCATATTGTCATATTACAAAAACTGAATTATGGCCAATTAGACATAATATACATACATACATACATACATATATATATATATATTATATATATATATATATATATATATATATATATATATATATATATAATATATATATAGAACAGAATTGAAGGACAAATGAACAGAGCTCTTGCTTTGTTGCTGTTACTCCAAGTTTCACACGTTAGCGATCATCAGACCATCATCAGGCAGCTGTCTGATGATCGCATAATGCATGAAACTCGGAGTAACAGCAACAAAGCAAGAGCTCTGTTCTTTTGTCCTTCAATTCTGTTCTAACCGCTCTGTCTAAACGATATCGAGCACTCTCAACAGGACTTAGATACTTTAGGAATATATATATATATATATATATATAAACATGCAGTCCAAAAACAATTATAGGACTATCTGGTGCACTCTGCATGCCAGATAGTCAAATGGTTGTCACTTCAATCACTACAGCATGTTATCAAATTATTCAAATTGATTTATAAATTTTATTATGCGTATAGAACCACACTTACTTGAAAACAATTGCACTCAAGTATTTTACAATGTAATACTGATTATTACCTTAGTTGATGTCTGTGAGGATCTGGACCTGACACAGATTTATCTAGTGCCCATTTACATTTGGGTGGTGCATTAGGAAGGATAATTCCTTCCATACTTGTACAAAGTTTACCAATATCAGCCATAATGCTACAGGTATTAAAGAATTTTTTGTTATAGCAAAATAGTTTACTATGTCACTTATCTAATTCTGAGTGATAAATACTATATAACATTGATGTACATGTTAGTGCAGTAATAAGGTGCGTTGTCCGCCCCTTATTCCGAGAGGTACATATATTATTACAAAGGTCACGCAAATCTGGTTAGACAAAAGATTTGCTATCCAGTCCATACAACACACATGGTTGAACGTTTCTACTTGTAAGCGCTAGTAATTTGCGCGATATATCACATCAGCAAAACTATAATTTATAATAACATCAAACTGGGATATCATAGAGGCATGGATTAAGAAAAATAATATAATTCTTTTCTAGTATAATCTCAAAACGATTTCATACACGGACGAATAGAAAGGATTTATTACATTTAACATAAAATTGAGGATAAACTTACGATAAAAGAGAGCAGTACAATATTCACTGAAAGATCAGTTGCAAAATGACAGCGCTATATCAAAACGTAAATTTATTATAGCTGTTGTGAATAAACATTTATGCTTTCCACGTGCAAAACATACATAACATGTACATTGACAAGCTGCTAGGAACATACAATTTAAATTTAAATTTAACAACAAATTCAAGTGTAGTTTATTATTTAATGTATATTTCATACAAAGTCACACCAATGTCTTTTGAGTATGTACTAGAATCGGCACATATTCTCAGTTCAATATCATCTTGAGTAGGATGATTGAGTATCTTGTGAAACCAGGGCAGACCAGGAGTTTGACAGCAGGCTTGCTCAGTCATTTCACATTGTTTTCCATCCCAGAGAATATCATTAGTGTACAATTTTGGTTTAGGATCACCAGAACAGCCTGACTCGCAAAAGTAATCATTGCCAATAAATCTTTGTGGTATTTCTCTAGATCCAACAGCACAGGGACAACTGTAGTGAGTATTCTTCTGCAAATCCTGTCTTTCTCCTGCCATAAATGTCCAAATATGTTTTTTTGAGGAGATCCATAGGTAATGCTCACACCATCGACATAAGGAGTGTCAAAATTGTCTCGAGTCTTGTCGCGAGAGTTCTGCCAGACAGCATTAGTAGAATACCACTGGTAACCATATACTCGGCCATATTTCAGAGTAGGGCATCTTCAGTGTTGGAAGAGAAACTGAGTTACAACTATCAAAGACTGAAAAATGACGGCCACATACATTTGTTTTATTTTCCGTGTACATCCTAAATCCATTTGGGCATTTACTCAATCCATCAGACATGTTTAAATAACCAATTTTTTCATCCAGCCATTGCTAGAATTGCAAAGATCATCCATGTTACAGTAGACAATTTCCTTACTATGAGATAGAAGTACCATTTCGTAAAATCCAGAACGACTTCTCGGATGCCACTGCTTAATTTCATTACAAGATGTTGGCAAAGGTGCAGGACTGAGTACAGAATAATGTTGAGTTCTTTCTAATAATTTTTCGATGCATTTAATACCTTTTAATAGATAGCGTACAGCAGAGATGTTATTGGAGAGATTATAAACTTGTTGACATAATTGAGTTTGATTTTCTATGAATATTTGACCATTTTAAACAACAACATTTGTAAAGTAGCTTTGAGGTCTTCATTACATTGTGATGATGAAGTCTTGTTTTCATAATCAAGATGAAGCTGTCTGTGCTTAATAGAAGGTGATGGAGGAGGAGATGCAGTGGAAGATGGGGAGAGGGACAGGAGAAGTGATTCCTTCACCAACAAAGTAGACTGAGTAACAGAGGAGGGGTCTATTGAAGTGATATCATTTCTCTCTGTTTCCCTGTGCATGTCTGCAGTGTCACTGTCTATTTCACCACTGTTTGATTTGTTTTCTGAAGTATCACTGTCTGTTTGGCCACTTGATATGGTTTCTGAAGTATCATGATCTGTCTGACTGCTCAGCAAGGTATCACTGTCTGTTTGAATGCTTGGTATGGTTTCTGAAGCACCAATGTCCATTTCACTACTGCTCAATATATTTCCAAAGTATCACTGTCTGTTTGACTGCTTGATATGGTTTCTGAGGTATCATTATTTGTCCGACTGCTCAATATGTTTTCTGGAGTATCACCATCTGTCTGACTGCTCAGTATTTTTTCCAAGGTATCACTGTCTGTCTGACTCCTCAATGGATATTTTTTGACTGGTAGTATCACCATCTGTTTGACTGCTCAGTATGTTTTCCAAGATATCACTGTTCGACTGTTTGCCACTTGAGGTATCATTATTTGGTTTCTGGAGTATCACCATCTGAGGTATCATGATCTGTCTGACTGCTCAATACATTTTCTGGAGTATCACCATCTGTTTGACTGCTTGGTATTGTTTCTGAAGCACCAATGTCCATTTCACTACTGCTCAATCTGTTTTCCAAAGTAACACTATCTGTTTGACTACTTGAAATGGTTTCTGCAGTATCACGATCTGTCTGACTGCTCAGTATATTTTTTGAAGTATTGCTGTCTGCTTGACTGCTCAATATGGTTTTAGAAGTAATTCTGTCTGTTTTAGTGCTTAATATAATATTTTGAAGTACCACTGTCTGTTTCAGTGTTTGGTATGTTTTCTGAAAAAGGCTGGTTTGGTCTTCGTTCTGATTTGCACTTATTATTGCTAGCTTTGTAATCTAATGTCTTTCTGACAGGTTTTGTCTTTGAAGTAATTTTGTGGTCAACTTTACTGGAAATTATATTATTGTCTTTGATAGTTTTGATTTGTGGCTTACACTTAAGATTACTTCTGCTACAAAATCTCTCGCGATTGAGTCGATGACCTCCCTTACATTGATAAACTTGTTCATTGCACTCTTTTTTGCTTGACTGGCTCTGTTCATTATAACTTGATGAATGTTGCTGTCCTTTCAACTGACTCATGACACATCGATTACCATCTTTATCTCCATCTTTGGATAACCGTTTTTGGGTATGTTACAGTAGTCTTTACTATGAGCTATTCCTGGTTTATTACCTGAAAATTCAATATAATGTTCTCGTTCATTGTTATCAGTCTTTGGGTCTTTGTAGTCACTATGATGTTGATAATGTAGATTGAAATGCTGATAACTTGATCGACTGTGCCATTCTTTGGAATGATAATACTCACTATCACGATGATAATCAAATAATTGACTAGTTGGTCTTTCATGATGTTTATAAATGAAGTGATCCTTCCATTGGCTACTTGGAATTGTAGGTCTGGGTTCATAATAGATAGAGAGGCCACTTGAAAGAGAAAAAGCTCTAAAAAAGTAAGACAATCATAACTCTAAGTGAATTAACTCAATTAGTGTATTGTTTAATTTTCACTGACTATATTATTGCAGTGACACAGGAAGTGTTTAATGTACTAGATACAGTGATGACAATTCTCAGTAGCACTGAATCATACGTTTGTACTATATATAAACCAGCAATTTGAAAAGGTGACGTGGAGGAAATATCCCAGGTGTATTCAAAACTATATTGTTCATGCAACAAATAATATCAATGGTGAAAAGCAATCTGCTCCTTTGCTAAAGACTCTATTATATTACTGATCATTGTATTCTAATTGATTGAAAAAATTAAAATTAATTATCAGCACCAATTTAGGGATAAATATTAATCTTATTTGGTTAATATAGTGCATTCCATATATTTGAACATGGGAAATGGAGTTTATTACTACAGATTGTATTTTGCTAAAAACTTATTTATGTATTTGCTTATTGACTAATTTGCTTATTAATGTCAACCAAATTAATTATTAAGCAAATTATCAGAATATTCACATTTTTTAATTTAAAAAAACATGAGAAAAATCAAAAAAAAGGAAATACAAGACAATAATTATACAGTAAAAACTGTACCTCACAAAAGTAAAAAGAACAATTAGTGCATATTAGAAAATTTAAGAACAATAGGAATAATATTATCATAATAGTGATCTCCCTAAAACAATTATACACTAAAAATGAGGTAGTTGTACCAACTGAAGAGAAGATGCCTGTTCAGACAACATTCTGAATGTGTTAGTGAACTGAGCTGCTAAATGTTGGGTATCAAATGTTGTAGGTGGTTCAGGGACCTTTATGTCTGGAGACTTAGAATAGTCTTCTACAATCTTCACCAATAAATCAGCTAGTTTATCAGAATCATCTAGTTATAAATAATATTGTATTAAAAATTTTTATACCAAGTTTAATATTCCAACCTACATTGTACATGTTATGGTTAATTTAGGTCTCATTCACTGTATTACATGTTCTGTCACTTGTAGCATAATACATTTTTAAAATACAAATATCATGTTGTCATTAAACAAGAAGAATAGCAAAAATGAGGATTTTATTGTATTATACTTTTTTGATTTGAAGTATTTGTTCTACAACATTATACTGTAAACTATGATTTGATATACCTTCAGTAAGAGACCTCTGATCCAGACATTGACACCACTCCTCTCTCACTTCTCTAAAATAGGATCATCTCCTGGAAAGACATGTTGTGGTGATACCTTTAAACTTGGGAACAATGTATTTGTTGCCCAATAAAAAGACTAGTACTGACTTCACCAGCATTGAAGCAGCTGTACCTAGTTGACTCACCTCCTTAACAACAAAATGTAATGTTATCTAATGTATGTGCTTTAAAATGGTTGGTAAAATGAAACAAATGAATGGATAGGTGGATGATTGGTTAAATGGATGGATAGATGGATGAATAGTTAAATGGATGGCTGAATGAACAGATATGGAAATGAGGTGGGTTGGTGGAAGACAAAAAGAATACTAGATAGCCATACTAATCATACTACTCACATAGTCCATACTACTTATACTGGTTAATACTAGTCATTATAGTCATATTATTTATACTAGTTATACTACATGATGTTCTAGTTCTGAAAGCTATATATAATGTATATGTAGGGTGTCCCACTTACTAATAAATTTCTAGCTCTAAATTCTCTTAGTACTTTAGGTTCTAAGGCAAAGTTCTGTCTTAGATAAGAAGAGTTCAGTTAGTACATTACTATTGTTAGGTTTAATATTCAAAGAAAAGTTCTTAGTTGAAGTAGAGTTGAAGTGAATTAGTATACAGCAATTGTCAGAATAGATATACTCTCAAGTAAATGCTATTTAAAGAAAAGTTTGGTTAGTATACAACCATTGATATGATATAAATAAAAGATCATTTTTTCAAGGAAATGTTATAGTTACATTCTAAACATTTAACTTATGGTAATTGGAATGTCACAGCAACTATCATATACTTATGTAAAACTTCCCTATTTAGGATTTGCTTTAAATTACAATTTTATTTAACACAATTTCTATTATCCAATTCAAACTCATTAGTATATATATCACAAACTATATTGTAGTATAGTATAGTTGTTCAATGGGACATTATGAATTTGCTTGATGTGATTTGTGAGAAAACAGATTCATCTATGACAGTAATTGAACCAACAGAACCTAGATAGGGTGTTTATGAATAAACTAACAAGAGGACACAAAAATGGTATACACATCATAACTATACTGTGGACACTTCTTTATACTTTGTTATATAACTTTCTCAACAATGTTTCATAAAATTATCAATATTATTCAAATATAAGGGGAATATAAACAATAATTTAATACACACAGTGTAACAAGTCAACTTTATGTGGGCAAAATGTCTTACATAATTATAACTTAACATATTAGAGATTATATCAGAAATTCCAATTTACTTAAAATAAATCTCTACCAAACCAAATGAAACATCTTCATTAGTTGTTCCTTTCCTTCGTCCAACATAACCTCATTTCAATGGAGTCAGTTATAGTGTAGCCCAGAGCGTTTATAGAACCAAGGAAGATTGGGTCGAGAACAAAAGGTCCTTCGACACTACCACAACATTTTGCATCCCAAAGGGGATCTGCACTGTAAAATTTGCCATCCTGCCATTTACTATTAGGATTACCAGACTCCCAGTAATAGTCAGTACGAACAAATAATGGAGCACTTTACAGCACCACTAGTACCAACCGGAACATTCACTTGGATGAGCATTTCCACGTGCTGTCGCAATTAAACTCCAGGATGTGTTGTTACGAGGACTAACATGTGTCAGACTAATACCATCTGTATAGTAGCCATTAATGGTCAATACGACTGGACCATCAGAAGATGCAATTGAATATCCAATAACTTTACCACATACTTGAGAGTAATCAATGTCACCTGATGGAAATATTATTCCTGTTGAAAGTATTATGGTAAGACTGCAGCTGAGTACGCAGCTCTGTTATCGTCACAATTAAATTTAAGTAGAACTTATATTTAAACGAAATCTGATACAGTTAAGAACTAAAAAATCAATAAGGACAATGAACCAAAGATAAGGACTATTACAGAAATCATAATGAGAAGGTTTACACACTTAATTAACCACTTAAATGATTTCAAAGAAAAATAGACTTACAGATAGACTAATTTACCACACAAATGAATATGGTTAAACAACCTAAAAAAATTACTTCTTTCAACAATTTCTAACAGCTACCACATGCTCAAAATGCCATTTTCACTATATTGTCTAAATCCTGAGGGCATTTCTCACTGCTATCTGTCATGTTAAGATAAGCTACCCTCATCCAACCTCCTGTAGAACTACACAACTCCTCCATATAACAGTAAACATGACGAGCATGCCCTTCACTATCAGTTATAATGGGATAGTCTGAAGGACTGGTTGCATTTACTTTTGATCTCTTCACATGAGTGAAGTAAAGAGAAGAGAGATCTTCTCCTCCTCATCTAAGAGACCTGTTATCTTACGTAGAGCTCGATTAAAATGATCTAGTTGACTTGATACCTTTGTTATCTGCTCAGATTGGATTTCAACGATAGTTGTTACTGTTTAACAAGACTCTTTAGTTCTTTATCTACAACACAATTATCAGGAGTACTTGCTGTTAGAAGTTGTCGATTTAACACCAGCTGCATAAGCTGCATAAGATCAGTCAGACTATCACGGTAAGAGTCTGATCTACAAGATACTGGACATATTGAGTAAGGAGTGATTAATAGGGCAGTCAGGTTAGCTATTGCATCATCTATACTACTATCACATCAGAATGACTTAATGGATTAGACATACCAGTAGTAAACTAGTATTACTACAAGTAAAGACAGAAGGGAAGCCATTGTAACTTCTTGTATTGTCCTACTGTAGACTGATATCATCTACCTTGTATATACTCTTTGGAGGTCATTAATTAAGATAGAAGACTGAATAGTTAGAAAACATACTCCTTACTTCAAATTATCAAAAAGATAGATCTACTATAATTCTCTTTCCAAAAAAACAACACCCTCAATGACTTTACCAATATTAACCACAACTGTCCTTTCTCAGACAGACCTGACTCAAAGTCTCCAATATGTCCACTCCTTTCTGGACTTCAAAAGATGGTTCCACCTATGGATTACTCCAATGACAACCATGACTGTCCTTTCTCACCTCTTCACAGATAACATCAGATTAACTTGTTTACATTATCAACATATCATATAATATTATTGATTTATATAGTCAATATGTCATTAACAAAAGCTGGGTGTTTTAATATATTATACATGAGTTGTAAATATGAACTCATCAAGTACTATTGACCAATGTACTACCAGTAGATGATCTTAATTACAATCCCAAGTGTGTAACTTAAAAAGTTTCAAAGGGGTCACTTTCAAATACAAATATGGCTCTCTACCACATCCTTTTAAAGATAATGGTTACCTCAAACTAATTATCCAACATCGATCATGGCTTCTTACTCAGCATTTAAAAGACAAGTATGTCTATATCAACTATTAGTCTCATTTTGAAAGACAAGGTTTATTACACTATCTAATACAAAACGAGTCATTACATGATAACAGTTATAGTTACAAACAGAGATAGTGATAAACATACCTGTACTAACAGTAGAGGACTTTCCCGATAAAAGAAACCTTCATCAGTCACCTTTTATCAGATATCCATTACCTAGTGGCTGCTATAATATCCACACTACAGATTTCTATATATCATTAACTAAATCAACATCAAAGTTAACTATCTAGAAGATACAAACACACTCCTAATATCAATCATTGTTGAACAAGTTAGGAAACACTTTTAGACACTTTAAATGTATTATGAAGATTTTTTTTTCATACCAATACAACCATAACACTATATAACATTATCAATGCTAATAATCAGGTATTTTCATTTCAAAAAAAGTTTGGCAAAATTAAAACAAAAAAAGTAATCAATATCCTAATTGTAGGAGGAGTTTTTTATTAATTTAGTCACTACTAATTATATGTTTGAATTATATGCACTCAATATCAAAGAGTATTATTTATGTAAATTCCACCAAATTAAGGGAACATCTTCATTACATTGTACTTGTACCTTCATCACAACATAGCCTCATTTCAATGAAGTCAGTTGTAGAGTACCCCAGTGGCTTATGAAACCAAGGAAGATTGGGTCGATTACAACAGGCACCTCAACACTACCCACAACCTTGGCCATCCCAAATTGCATCTGTTTAGTATAAAGTTGAGATGATGCGGATTGAGTTTAGAGGATTACCAGACTCACAGTAATAACAAGTACCAACAAATGATGGAACACTCTCTAGGACCACTAAGTACCACAGGGACAATAGCTAGGATGATGGTTGTTAAATAGTCCAGATAAAACTCCAATATGTTTTACGAGGACTACCATGTGTTCAGACTAATACGCGTCTATATAATATCCATTAATATCATTACCAATTGTGCCATCAGGAGATCCAAATTGATATCCAATAACTTTACCACACACTTGAGATTACACAATGTTACCTGATGGAAATGTTATTCCTACACAGCTACCTCACCTCCACTACTAACTGGTTCGACCACATGCTCGACACCATTTTCACATACAGTCTAAATCCATCAGGACATTTTTCACTGGGCTATCTGGTCACGTTACAGATAAAGCTACCCCTCCTCCACCTCCTGTGGACATTACACAACTCCTCCATATAACAGTACACATGTCGAGCAATGCTGCGGATTATCAGGCTATAATATAATAGTTTTAAGGACAATCTGGACATCTGCTTTGTACCTCTTCACACCGAACGAGGAATGACAATGGAAGAGGACATTTCATTGTAGTGGTGTTTGTCGTGAATATCTTTAAGAATATTAACATCTTCTTTGATATCATCAATGTTACCTTCTAACCTAGCCATATTCCTTTTAAGATTAACACAATCTCGAGTCATCTTTTATAATGCCTTCATTGTTACAACCTTGTCTCTAACCTGGATATTTAGTGGGCAATAGTCTCAGTGAGTTCTTTGATCCTTTTAATTACATTTAGTTGGTGAGTTAGATAGTATTTTTTGTGATCAACAATTGTTGTATGGGACTAGTGTTGGATTACTACCATCATCACAAGTGTACAGCTACTGCGATAAGATCGGTAAGTAGTTGATTAATTAGCAGCAGTCCGGTTGGCTATTGCATCAGCTGTACTACTAAACACCATCAGAATGACTTGAATGGATTAGACATACCAGTATAACTAGTATTACTACAAGTAAAGACAGAAGGGAAGCCATTTGTAGGACTCTTGTATTGTCCTACTGTAGACTGATCTCCATCTACCTTGTATATACCATTGAGGTCATTAATTAAGAGAAGAAGACGGAATAGTTAGAGAAACATACGTTCTCCTTGCTTCAATTTATCAAAAGATAAATCATCTATTATAATTCTCTTTCCAAAAAATAACAACAACCTCAATGACTTTACCAATACTAACCACAACTGTCCGTTTCTCAGAGCAGACCTGCCTCAAAGTCTCCAATATGTCCACTCCTTTCTGGACTTCAAAAAGATAGGTTCCAGCCTATGAACACTCCATGACACCTGAACTGTCCTTTCTCAACCTCTCAAAGGAGATAACTACCTCAAGATTACATTATCAACATATCATATAATATGTATTGATTTTTATACATCAATACGTCATTAACAAAGATGTGTGTTGTTAATATATTATGCATGATTGTAAATATGAGCTCATTCAAGTACTATTGACAATGTACTACCATAATGATGCTTATTACAAGTTCCAAAATGTATCTTAAAAGGTTCAAGATTTATACATATGGTACTCTCTAACTCATCTTTTGAAGATATGGTTACCTCAAGCTAATTATCCAATATCAATCATGGCTTCTTACTCAGTGTTTAAAAGACCAGGACTTCAATATCAACTATAACAACGTCTCACTTTGAAAGACAAGGTTTATCACACTACCTAGTACAAAACTAGGCTAACTACACCACTGATAACAGTTTAAGTTACAAACAAATCTAGTGATAAACAACATCTATACTAACAGTTAGATGACTTTCCAATAAAAGAAACCTTCTTCATTCACTCTTTATAAAATATTATATGATCTGCTATAATATCAACTACAGCTTATAAGTTATAGGACTTGACCACAATTCAAGTTAAAAAAAAACTAGAAGAAGGTGACATGACTCTAAACAATTTCATTATATTTAATATTATTGTCAACCCAAATTAATTTTTTAAACAATTATCAGAAGTATTGCACATTTTTAATAAAAAGACATGAGGAAATCAAAAACAAAGGAAAAGCACTAAACAAGATATTTAATTATCCAGTAAAAACTGTTACCTCACAAAAGTAAGGAAAGAAAATTATTGCATATCTAGAAATAATTTAAGAACAATAGGAGAATACTATTATCATAATATGATCTCCCTAAAACAATTATATACTAAAAATGAGGTAGTTGTACCAACTGGACGAATAAACCAAAAAGGCTGTGGCTTTTCAGACAACATTCTGAATGTGTTAGTGAACTGAGCTGCTAAACGTTGGGCATCAAAGGTTGTAGGTGGTTCAGTGGACCTTTATGTCTGGAGACTTAGAATAGTCTTCTATCCTACAATCTTCACCATAAATCAGCTCGTTTTATCAGAATCATCTAGTTATAATAATATTGTATTAAAAAAACTTTATACCAAGTTTAATATCCCAACCTACATTGTACATGTTATGTTTAATTTAGGTCTCATTCACTGTATTACATGTTCTTCACTTGTAGCATAATACATTTTAAAATTACAAATATCATGTTTGTCATAAACAGAAGAATAGCAAAAATGAGTATTTTATTGTATTATACTTTTGTGATTGAAGTAGTTTATGTCTACAACATTATACTGTAAGGACTATGATTTGATATACCTTCAGTAAGAGAACTCTGATCCAGACATTGACACCCACTCCTCTCTCACTTTCTCTAAATATAGATCATCTCCTGGAAGACATGTTGTGTGAATGCCTTAAAACTGGAACACTGTACTCATTTGCCAATAAAAAAACACTAGTACTGACTTCACCACATTGAAGGGCATCCTGTACATCTATTGTAGTTTGACTCACCTCCTATAACAACAAAACTAATGTTTATCAATGTATGTGCCTTAAAATGGTAATGCAAGTTATTCACATTAAAATAAACAAATGAATGATAGATGGATGAATGGTTAAATGGTTAATAACGCTTTTATAAATGATTATTTTGCAAAGCAAAAGTTAACCAAGCAAAAGTCAATATGTACAGTCTTAGTATCATATCAATTTTTTTGTTGTCTTACCTATCAACTACTTAGGTCTTAAACTCTCCCTATTTAGGATTCCACTTTAGGATATTAATTTGTCACTATTCAATGCAACTTTCTATAATCAATCCATTCAATCCATATAGCACATATAGCACCAGACTATATATGTTGTATATTATAGTTGTATATGACATTAATCAAGTTTGTTTGATGTAATTTTGTGAGAAACAGATGCATCTATGACAATAATTGACCAACAAAAACTCTAGATATGGTGTTTATTATATATCAAAGAACACAAAATAGAAATATTCATGATCATGACTATACAATATAGACAATTCCTTTATAACTTTGTTATATCATTATTTAACAATGTTTTCATAAATGATCAATTATTATTTTTTGTCATAAAATAAAGTTAACATTAATAAAGGAACAAAAGGTAACAAGTCAACATTGTTGGCAAAATGTTATACATATTATAAGGCTAACATATTGAGATTACATCAGAAATTTCCAAATTACTTAAATAAATCTCTACCAAACCAAACAAAACATCTTCATTAGTTCCCATTTCTATGGAATCAGTTGTATATAGCCCAGAGTTTTATGTAACCAAGGAAGATTGGGCCGAGAACAACAAGGTCCTTCGACACTACCACAACTTTGTCATCCCAAAGGGATCTGTATTGTAAAATTTGCTATCCTACCCATTGACTGTTTAGATTACCAGACTCACAATAATAGTCGTACCAACAAATGATGAAGCACTCTTAGCACCACTAGTACCACAGGGACAACCAGTAATAGCTAGTAATGACTACCAGTAAAGATAGAAGGGAAATCTTGTACTTGTCTATTGTAGACAGGTATCATCTATTTACATATACTCACTAACAATCATGGGCAGTAGCAAAGTTTTACATGAATAGTCATTCGGTACAGTTCAAGGAAATAAGGACTTGTTGAGCTTTGTAGAGTTTTTCCATAACATATCTCTAGAACCACCAATAGGATAAGTGTAGATAAATCGATCTGTGGAGGTAAATCAAATAATAAAAGTAACTAATAATGTCATATTATAATGATATTACAATGAACTGCTTTACTGGTTAACTGTATGGGTAATGAGAACTACTAATATACAGTTGTATTGATTTTATGTCAAAGAAACCAAGAAACATTTCAATTCTAATCATGCTTTTATACTACTAACATCAAAATGAGTGCATTGAGAAACATCCTCAATACAGATATTAATTTATTAAAAAGATTACATATGGTCTACTAAGATATAACATGAAGTATGAAGCCCCTCACATAGCTACTGAGGTCTTTTTCAAACATGGTAGTATTTATAATTGTAATAAATACATTGGGAGCTTGAGAACTATACTTAATATATTGATATGTCTTGATAATAATATGTACACTAAAGTATTAATATAATAAGTGTATTAGTAATATATATATACTAAAGTGGATGTTAAAAACTGAAAAAAAAGGGGAAAACAAGAATATCATATTGGTAAGTGGAGATTGGAGTGAATAATCTTACTAGTAATTATAATGTTAAACAAAACTATGTAGTACTACAAAACACTCAATAGAAAAGTATCAATGTTCATTTGACATATATCTCCACCAAATCAAAGGGAACATCTTCATACTTGTTCCTTCATCACAACATAGCCTCATTTCAATAGAGTCAGTTGTAGAGTACCCAAGAAGTTTATGAAACCAAGGAATATGAGGTCGAGTACAGCATGGTTTTTCATTACTACCACAACCTTGGCCATCCAGAGGGGATCATTAGTATAAAGTTTAGTGCGCCCCTTATAATTACTATAAGGATTACAGACTCACAGTAATAGTCCGTGATACCAACGAATGACGGAGCATTCTCTTGACCAACAGTACCACATGGACATGAGCTTGAATGGTGGTTTTCAAACTTTCCTGATATAAAAAGCTCAGATGTGTTTACGGAGGACTACCATGTGTCAGACTAATACCATCTATATAAGCTCCATTAATGTTGTGTTGTTGTTTGTACCATCTGGACTATAATATTGATATCCGATAACTTTACCACATACTTGAGAGTATTCAATGCTACCTAATGAAAAAAATGTCTCTGTTATACCTGAACAGCTACCTCCAGTAGTAATTGTACGACCACATACTTGAATGCCATTTTCACTATAATTGTCTAAATCCATTAGGGCATTTCTCATTGCTATCTGTCATGTTAAGATAAGCTACCCTCATCCAACCTCCTGTGGAACCACACAACTCCTCCATATAACAGTACACATGACGAGCATGCCCATGACTATCAGCTATAATGTAATAGTCTGAAAGGACTACTTGGCCATTTACTTTTGATCTCCTCACAAGAGTGAAGTAAAGGAGAAGAAGGATCTTCTCCTTCATCAGCTAATGTACCTGTTGTATTATGTAGAGCTCTATTGAGATGATATAGTTGACTTGATATCTTTTTTATCTGCTTAGATTGACTCTCAACGATATTTTTTATCTTTTTAACAAGACTCTTTAGTTCTTATCTACAACACAAGTATCAGGAGTACTAGCTGTTAGAAGTTGTCGAGTTAATACCAGCTGCATAAGATCAGTCAGACTATCATGAGAGTCTGATCTACAAGATACTGGACAGCTATGAGAAGATTGAGTAAGGAGTTGATTAATAGCAGCAGTCAGGTTAGCTATGGCATCATCTCTTATACTATCATCATCAGAATGACTTAATGGATTAGACTACCAGTAGTAGCTAGTATGACTACCAGTAAAGATATAAGGGAAGTCATTGTAACTCATGTAATGTTCCAAATGTATAGTCTTATAAGAAGACCAAGTATATGAGAAGGAAGCAGTTTACTCTCTATTTATACTGCTAGTGAGATGTATGTTACTATCCAAAGTTCATGTTCTCAAAGAAAAGTTGTAATTGTTAAAAAAAGAGTTCAGTCAGTACATTACCATTAAATAGATTACCAATGTATCAGTTTACAATGAGAAGGTCATGTCATCAGACAATAAGGTTCATAGTAATTATAGAGAGTAATATACTCACATTCCCAGAGGAAAGAAAACAAGAGTTTAGTCAGTATATTACCATTAAATAGATTACCAATGTATCAAGTTTACAATGAGAAGGTCATGTCAGCAGACAATAACATTCATAGTAAATAGAGAGATTAATATACTCATGTTCCCAGAGGAAAGAAACAGAGTTTTATTTAATACATTACTATTAGATATAATAACAAAGTATTAAGTTTACAATGAGAACATCATCAGATGATCAATAATTGTATTGAGTAGTACATGTACCTAAATATACTTATGTTCACACGAGTACAGCTGTACTTACTAAAAGTTCCAAATAGTTAATCTAATAATTCTGTTCTATGGTAAACAGACATGAAGTCTAATAGTCTATAGTTGTAATCATTAAGTGATAGTTATTGTAAGTAATAAGAGATTTTATAACATGATCACCAACAACTATAAGAGGGTGAAGGCCAGGAAGATAATGGATGTCATGATTACCACTTCTGGTGACTCTGGTCACAAACTATTGCTTGTTTATGGCTAAAGAAATGTTATAGTTTAGTAGATGAGGTATACATTATATACATTTTCTAGTAGTATTACTATACTAAGTAACATTTAGAATTATACAACAAGTATAAAGTAAATAGTTAATTAATATAATTAATAATCAAATGAAATATTGTTGTAATCATAATATATCATGTCACCATGTTACCAGTATTATATCTCATTATGAAGTTATTTTACTGAGAGTCACGACAACTATACCAACCAATTATTTCAAATGATAAAAGATATATCAATTATGAGTTTCCTTTCTTAACATTATAAAGTTCATGTATTCTATTCACCTCAAGGACTACCCTAAACTATATACATGATGGAATATAGCTGTAGATCATAACAGATCTTGTGGTGATAAATAACATCTGTACTAATAGTTACTAGATTATCCAGCTAAAGTACCTCTCTCCTATTACCTTCAAGTTATAAGCACTACTTTACCTTAGTCATAGTAATAGTTGTCTACTATATATCTACTAGAGATAGTTGTACATGTTAGGCTTATTGTTTGACATGTATTAATAATCTATCATTTAAAGGACACACCATTATATAAATAACTATGGAGTACTGATTGTGTAAAATTTGATCTTTATTAAGTCTAAAAGTCATTAGAATGTACAGAATAGCAGTATCATCATCTGTACTACTAGAATCATCAAAAATATTTAATGTCTATACCAGTAATAACTATTATGACTACCAGTAAAGATAGAAGGGAGTCATTGTAACTCTTGTACTGTTTCTACTGTGGTAGACTGGTATCATCAACCTTATATGTACTCACTGAAGTCATTACATAAGAAATAGAAGGCTAAATAGTTAGTAGGACTACACTAATATTAACCATAACTGTCTGTCCTTTCTCAGACAGACCTGCTTTAAAAGTCTCAAATATGTCCACTCCTTTCTGGAATTTAAAAAGATAGGTTCCACCTATGAACTACTCTAATGTCAACCATGACTGTCCTTTTACAACCTCTTAAAGAAACTAGACTAACTCAAGTTTACCATTATCAAAATATCTTGTAATATGTATTGATTTATACAGTCAATATGTCATTAACAAAGTATGTGTGTTGTTAATATATTATACATGACTTGTAAATTATATAAACCCATCAAGTACTATTGACAATGTACTACCAGTAAATGATCTTATTACAAGTTCCAAAGTGTATCTTAAAAGGTTCAAGATTATACATATGGCTCTCTAACTCACTTTTGAAGATAATGGTTACCTCAAGCTAATTATACAATATCAATCATGGGCTTCTTACTCAGTGTTTTAAAGAGTAATATTTCTATAGTAATTATGACTCTCACCTTGAAAGACAAGTTTATCACACTATCTAATACCAAACTAGTTAACTACATGATAACAGTTATAAGTTACAAACAGATCTTAGTATTATTACAGTTAGAGGACTCTCCAATAAAAGTAACTTTCTTCAGTCGCCTTTTATCAAGATATCCATTACCTAGTGGACTGCTATAATATCAACTACAGATCTCTATATATCATAAAATATATACTCAACATAAAGTTAACTATGTAGGACATATAAACAGTCCCTAATATCAATCATTATTGTCCTTTCTGTATCTCTAAAGGAGATAGACTGACTACCTCAGAGTTAACTTGTTTTCATATCAACATATACTAATTCATAGAGTCAATGACACTATTTGTTAATTTATCTAATTATTAGGAAATTTCTCAAGCCACTCTATCAAACCTTCATAGAAAGTTCAGAATGTTGGCAGTCACATTTTGAGCAAAGTGGTAAGTAAAAGACATGTATACATTATATATATATATATATATATATATTTATATATATATAATTAATATACTATATATATATATATATATAATGTATATATACTGTATTATAGCTGATTAAAAAAGTATAGTTTTGTTACTAGCGACACCAATAGCGACACCAAATAATTTACTTGATAATTATTGAAGACATTTGTTATACTTTTTCTAATCTACTGCACTTCTGGTAGTGGAGGTCCATAATTTAATTACAATGTAATAATAAGAAAGTCCTAATCAATAATTTGTACATACAGTTAGTAAAGTACCTGAACTGTATCATCTACTCTAGATAAAGTGTCATTTAATTTTTAATAATTCATTTGTGTATGTAATAATACAATCAAAAATATATCATTCAAATATTATCTGAAAATTTTTAAACTAAATCAAAGTGGGACCAACTATACAGTGTAACTACAAGGTTATTAAAAGATGTTTTATTTCACGTAGACCTCATATTGGGCTACAGCACAATCTTCATCAGATGTACCTTCATTAAGACAGATTCTCATCTCTATGTTGTCAGTATGGAGTAACTGAATTTCTTATAAAACCCAAGGTATATACCAGTACGTTGACAACAGGCAGTTTCTATACTACCACATTGATGACCATCCCATAGTGGATCATTGGTATAGAATTTACCAAAAGTAGGATTATTTTGGCTTTGCCAATCCAGACTCACAATAATAGTCACTACCAACAAATGATGGTGGAGTTCTAGTATCTTTACTACCACAAGGACATTGACTAGATAGATAGCTATCAGTTGAGCCAGCCATAAAAGTCCAAATATGGCTACGAGGGTTACCATGAGTTAAACTGATACCATCACTGTAATGAGAATTAATATTGGCTGGTGGTGTGATGTGCTCCATCCGTCCAGCCAACTTGATATCCAATAACTTTACCACATATTTGAGAGTACTCAATGTTTACCTGATGGAAATGTTATTCCTGCACAGCTACCTCCACTACTAACTGGTCGACCCACATGCTCGAACACCATTTTCACTATACAGTCTAAATCCATATCAGAGACATTTCTCACTGGCTATCTGTCATGTTAAGATAAGCTACCCTCATCAAACTCCATGTGGAACCACACAGCTCCTCCATATAACAGTACCACATGACGAGCATGCCCATGACTATCAGCTATAATGTAATAGTCCCCTGAAGGACTGCTTGGCCATTTACTTTTGATCTCCTTCACATGAATGAAGTAAAGGAGAAAGGTGTATACTCATCACTATAATCATATCTAGTTTATCATCAATAGATGTCAGAGTACTGTGAGTCATATTGCCATGTCTTAATAACAAGTCAATGTTTGACTTGATACTCTTAATGTTGGATGACAGACTATTGACTTGTTTCTGTAGTGAAGTTATATCTGAAGGTAGTCCTTGTAAAAGGAACTCTATAGTGTCCATTCTGCTAGTTAGATCTTGAATGGAGGTGTTCAGTAACAACTCAATACGACTCAAGATAGCTAGTCCTTTTTGGTTGTCTGAAGGTGATCCCTTCTTATACTCACCTAGTAATTCCCTCAACAGAGACAGCTGAAGGAGACTTTAACACCAGTAAGAGACTCTCCAACATCAGAGGGATATCTCTAGTTCCAATATGCCCAAGTTGTTTGCTAATATTAACTAGAGCTTGTGTCAATAAATTTTAGAGAAGAGGTAGAAAGACATGTATCAGAGCCACCCATTACCACTGTTAGAGCTAGCAGAGACACTAGCAATAACAGCCAGTAGAGTTACAGCATAGAAATATACCATCTTAAGAGTGTTATTGTGAAGAGCTTCAAGTAAAACAATTGAGATGTGAAAGAAAAAAAAAGCAGTTAGCCTCAAATTTATACTACTAGTGAGATGTATTTTACTATCCAAAGTTCATGTTCCCAGAGGAAAGCTGTATTTGTTAAAAAGAGTTCATTAGTCATTACATAATTACTATTAATAGATTATAATGTATCAAGTTTACTATGAGAAGGTTATGTCAACAGACAATAACGTTCATAGTAATTGTGTAGAGTATATATACTCACTTTCCCAGAGGAAAGAAACAAGAGTTCAGTCGGGTACATTACTGTTAATAGATTACCAATGTATCAAGTTTACAATGAGAAGGTCATGTCATCAGAATAATGTTCATTGTAATATAGAGAGTAGTATACTCATTTTCCCATAGAGGAAAGAAACAAGAGGTCATTTAATACATTACCATTAAATATAATAACAAAGTATTAAGTTTACAATGAGAACATCAGCAGATGATCAATAATTGTATTGAGTAGTACATGTACCTTAATATACTTTACACCTAAATTATACTTATGTTGCACATATGAGTACAGCTGTACTTACTAAAAGTTCAAATAGTTAATGTATAATCCTATCAATAATTGTTTGATATGTACTGACAATCTATCACTTACTGATTGCCATAAAATTAGATCTTTACTAAGTATAGAAGTCATTAGAATGTACAGGTTAGCTATGGCATCATCTGTACTGCTCTCACTATCAGAAGATGATTAATAGATAAGACATACCAGTAATAGCTAGTATGATACCAGTAAAAGATAGAAGGGAAGTCATTGTAACTGCTTGTACTGTTCTACTCTTGTTGTGTGGTAGACTGGTATCATCTACCTTATATATACTCAAAATGAAGTCATTACATAAGAAATAGAGGCTAAATAGTTAGTAGGACTACATAATATTAACCATAAACTGTCCTTTCTCAGGCAGACCTGCTTTAAAGTCTCAAATACCTCCACTCCCTTTCTGGAACTTAAAAGATAGGTTCCACCTATGAACTACTCTAATGTCAACCATGACTGTCCTTTACAACCTCTTTAAAGGAACTAGACTAACTCAAGTTTACACTATCAAAATATCTTATAAGATGTATTGATTATACAGTCAATATGTCATTAACAAAGTATGTGTGTTGTTAATATATTATACATGAGTTGTAAATATGAACTCAACAAGTATAATTGACATGTACTACCAGTAGATGATCTTATTACAAGTCCCAAAGTGTATCTTGAAAGGTTCAAAGATTATACATATGGCTCTCTAACTCAGCTTTTGAAAATAACGGTTACCTCAAGCTAATTAATCAAAATCAATCATGGCTTTTTTACTCAGTGTTTGAAAGACAAGTACTTCAATATCAACTATGATCACCTCTAGCCTTGAAAGACATGTTTTATCACTACCTAATACCAAACTAGGTCAATTACATGATAACAGTTAAAATTACAAACAGATCTAGTGATAAACAATACCTGTACTAACAGTTAGAGGGACTTTACAACCTTCTTCAGTCACCTTTTAACAGATATCTATGTGTCAGACTAATACCATCTATGTAAGGACCATTACTATTGCTACCAACTGGACTATCAGGAGATCAAAATTGATATCCAATAACTTTACCAGACACTTGAGAGTACTCGATGTTACCTGATGGAAATGTTATTCCTGCACAGCTACCTCCACTACTAGCTGGTCAACCACGTCCTCGAACATCATTTTCATTATACAGTCTAAATTCATCAGGACATTTCTCACTGCTATCTGTCATATTAAGATAAGCCACCCTCATCCAACATCTGTTGGAATTACACAACTCCTCCATATGACAGTACACATGACGAGCATCGAGCCCATGACTATCAGCACTATAATGTAATAGTCTGAAGGACTGATTGACTATTTACTTTTGATTCTTTTTACATGAGTGAAGTAAAGGAAAAGAAGGATCTTCTCTTCATAAAGTAGTGAACATGTTATATTATATACAGCTTGATTGAGATGATCTAGTTGAGGTTCATAGTTGTTTTACAGTGTAAAAGTAAAAAAACTAATTTGTATACACATAATAGTAAGGCACCTGAACTGTATGTATTATAGATACAGTGACAACTAAATTTTAACATGTTTTTTAATTGTGTATGTAATAATACAGTTAAACCAAATCATTACTGAAATTTTTATCTACCATGTAAATATAAGATCACTAAAGAAACAAATTGTTATTTTCACATAGATCTCATAATGGGCACAGGACAATCTTCATCAGATGTTGCTTCACACTCATCTCTATGTAGTCAGTAGTGGACCAATTGAGTTTCTTATAAAACCAAGGTATACCAGTACGATTACAAACAGTCAGTTTCTATACTGCCACATTGATGACCATCCCATAGAGGATCATTGTATAAAATTTGCCTTCAACAGGTCGTGTTATTAGGACATGCCAGACTCACAATAATAGTCACTACTAACAAATGATGGTGGAGTTTTAGGTGTTTACTACCACAAAGGACAATCAACTATAAAGATAGCTATCAGAGTTGAACCAACTATATAAAGTCCAAATGTGATTACGAGGACTACCAGGAGTTAAACTGATTAACTTACTGTGGTAAAGAAACGATATCCAATAATTTTACCATACACTGAGAGTACTTGTTACTTGATGGAAATGTTATTCCTACACAGCTATCTCTACTACTAACTGGGTTGACACATGCTCGATCACCATTTTCACTATACAGGGGTCGTCTAAATCCATCAGGACATTTCTCATACTATCTGTCACGTTAAGATAAGCTACCCTCCATCCAACCTCCTCCAGAAATACATAACTCCTCATATATAACAGTACACATGACGAGCATGTCCATGACTATAGTTATAATGTAATAGTCTGAAGGACTACCCTACTTTGCTATTACTTTCAATTTCCTAAACATGAGTGAAGTAAAGGAGAAGAAGGATCTTCTCCTTCATCATCTAGTGGACCTATGTATAGCTTGATTGAAATGATATAGTTGAACTTGATATCTTTTTTATTGCTTAAGCTGTGTTTACACTGAGCAACCCTAGTTTAGCCTTGACTCCATCTGAAGTGTTCTGCCTACATGGGTTGGCCTTTGTTTACACTAAAATAGATGGCCAACTGGCTATCAATGATAGGTTTATCTTTCTAGCAAGACTCTTTAGTTCTTCGTCTACAACACAAGTATCAGGAGTACTAGCTGTTAGAAACTGTCAAGTAAACACCAGCTGCATAAGATCAGTCAGACTATCATGAGAACCTGATTACAAGACACTGGACAGTTATGAGAAGATTGAGTAAAGAGTTGATTAATAGCAGCAGTCAGGTTAGCTATGACATCATCTGTACTACTATCACCATCAGAATGACTTAATGGGGATTAGACATACCAGTACTAGCTAGTATGACTACCAGTAAAGATAGAAGGAAAAGTCATTGTAACTCTTGTATGTTCTACTCTTGTTGTGTGGTAGACTGGTATCATTTATGTTCACGAGATGGTAAGATAACAAAAGCTGTAAAGGATCGACTATCCAGTAAAGAAATTCCTTTCTTAACCATATAAATGTGCTTAACCTAACCTAAAATTACATATAACATATTATATTATAACATTCAATAAGAGATAGAAAAATGAACAGTTAGAAAAAATACTTACTTGCTTCAATTCTTTTAAAGATAACATTACTTTAATATCATAACTCTCCTTTCTAAACATTTCATTGTAGTAGTGTTCTCATGAATATCTTTGAGAATATTAACATTTTCTTTAATGTCATCAACGTTATCTTCTATCTTAGCCATACTCCTATTGAGATCATTGACAATCTCAAGTATCTTTATAATGCCTTCATTGTACAATCTTGTATCTAACCTGGATATATTAGCAGCAATAGTCTCAGTGAGTTCTTTGATCATTTTATTACATTTAGTTGGGTGAGTTAGATAGTAGTTGTTGTGATACAACAAGTTGTATAGGACTAGTTGGATTATTACCATCTTTACAAGGTGGACAGCTACTGCGAGAAGATCGAGTAAGGAGTTGATTAATAGCAGCAGTCAGGTTAGCTATGGCATCATCTATACTACTATCACCATCAGAATGACTTAATGGATTAGACATACCATTAATAGCTAATATGACTACCAGTAAAGATAGAAGAAAAGTCATTGTAACTCTGTACTGTTCTAGTCTTGTTGTGCAGTAGGACTGGTATCATCTACCTTGTATATACTCACTGAGATAGTAAGATAACTAAAATTCGATAAACACCTGGAGGGATTGATTTTTCAGAGAAAATAACCTCCTTCAAATGATAAAGGATACCACAAGGACTACCTAATGTCAAATACTAT
This sequence comes from Gigantopelta aegis, assembly GCF_016097555.1. NCBI lineage: Eukaryota > Metazoa > Mollusca > Gastropoda > Neomphalida > Peltospiridae > Gigantopelta > Gigantopelta aegis. The sequence continues at coordinate 37,431 of NW_024534087.1, read as the reverse complement.
TGTCTTTACCTTAGCACTAAAAAAAGATATTGTTCCACCTCAAGGACTACCCTAATATAAGCTATGATAAAATAAGTCAGTCCACTGGTGATGACAGCTGTAGATAAAAACACTCTTCAGTGGTAATAAACAGCACCTGTAAAAACAGTTAATAGACTATCCAGCTAAAAAGCATCAACCCATTACCACTTAAGTTATAAACACTTTTTTTTGATATATTATGTAAACGTTGGAATCTTCTTTACTAGTTCAAGTCCATAATCATTTAACAAAAAGTCAATATAATCTATAATAAACTATCAGTCATAGTAACTATTGTCTAGAGATAGTTGTATATTGTTTGCTTTATAATTTGATACACACCATTTGAAAATATAAGATCTTAATATCAACTGTATATACATGGACAATGAGATAATAAGATAATCAAAGCATCTAAAATTGATGTCCAATAACTAATTCTAAAACTTTATTTGTTTATTTTTATTTGTCTTTGTACATATCTTAAACTCACTGTTAATAAGATGTACTAATTACTAATGAATACTATAATAAATCTAAACTTCATATGTGGTAAAACCAGTTTTGTTATGGAGTTGTTCAGAGTTATATCCATCTTTTTCTAACTTTATAATGTCAATTTGTCAAGTCATTGTAGTAATCACTATTATATCATATTATGATTTTTTAAAGTTATGCACTTGTTTAAAGAGATTCAGACCTCTAAAGGTCAGTTTACTCAGTTTAATTTTGTTTTTAATATATTAAAATTAAATACTCTTGTAACAAGTGTGACATTCTCTGAATAGTGATAGCATTTGACTGAGAATACTGTTTGATGTAAAGATATTGTCGTTGTCAGGTACTACAATCTTCCAATCTTAAGATAGACTCCTACATACCAGTTTTTGTTCATTATCTGTTAATGTTGACATGCATAGAAATGTATGAATTTGCTAAATACATTGATTTTATTAGCACCACCTCCCCCCCAATCACATATTAGTTTTTGCATTTGAAGCTCTTCAAGAAAACACTCTTAAGATGGTATATTTATATTTTATAACTCTACTGGCTGTTATTGCTAGTGCCTCTGCTAGTTCTACCAGTGGTAATGATAGCTCTGATACATGTCTTTCTACCTCTTCTTTCAAATTTATCAAACAAGGTTTAGCTAATGTTAGCAATCAACTGGAGGTGTTGTCATTGTATGGATATCCACCAAAAATTTTCTCATTTTAAACCAAGATTTCTAATCTGATCAAGAAATAAATAGAATTAAGATCAAATAATTTATTCAGTTATATCAATGTTATGGGATCTACCTGGTTCAATAAGTAATCAAATTAAGATCAAGGTCAGTTATACCAAGAAATTTACTCGGCCAAAAAGTCAAGAGATTAGGTAATAGACCTAGTTAACAATATATTAGTATGATATAATTTCATAACAAGACAAGTACCAAAGATCAGTTTATTAGCAAACAAAAACAAATATGTTTTAAAATTGCCTAAAGGTTACTTTACCTGGAAGTGATGAGTTCACCAAATTAAATTTAATGCTATTTAGTTTTTTTTGTGATTGTGACACCTGTTAAATTAACTCCATATAAGGTATATTTGTATATATCATTGGCATAAGAGTACATGATAACAAAATTCATGGTCAAACTCACAAATTAAGCATATTAAAGTTAAAAGTCAATAAAGTGTGGGACCAGTATCACAATATATAACAACACAAAGTAATAACTGACTGTCAAATAAATAGTAAACTCTACCCTCAAAATTACCAACAGAATATTTTGCTATATACAATGTGGACACTTGTTTGTACTAATCACTAATGACATTTTCATAAATGAGTAATAATTATTATTTGCAAAAATTAAGGGAGAACAAAACAGTCATTTAATACACACAGTTAAGAAATCAACTTTTGTTGACAAAAATGTCTACATAATTATAACAACACACTATTGTGACTTATTTAGAAATTTGCAGATTTCAAACTTTAGTTTATATAAATCTCCACCAAGTTAAAGGCAACATCTTTGTTGTTTCATTCCTTCATCTCCACATAGTCTCATTTCAATGGAGTCAGTTGTTGAGTACCCCGAGTCTTAAGAAACCATGGAAGATAGATGAGTACAACAAGGTTTCGAAACACTACAACAACCTTTGCCATTCCCAAGTGGGATCAGTACTGTATAATTTATTTATCCTGCCAATAGCTGTTAGTATTACCAGATCACAATAATAGTCAGTACTAACAAATGATGGAGCAGTTTTTAGGACCACTGGTACATAGCGACAATAATTTGGATAAAGGTTTCACATACTCCTCCTATAAAACTCAGATGTGCTTACACAGAGGACTACCATGTGCCAGACTAATATCATCTATATAAATTCTATTAATGTTAATACCGACTGGACCATCAGGAGATCCAACTTGATATCCAATAATTTACCACACACTTGAGAGTATTCAATATTCCTGATTGAAATATTATTCCTACACAGCTACCTCTACTATTAACTGGTCGACCACATGCTTGAACAGTCATTTTCACCATACAGTCCAGGATATTCTCACTGCTATCTGTCCATGTTAAGATAAGCTACCCTCATCCCGACCTCCTCTGGCTATTACACAAATCCTCCATATAACAGTACATATGACGGAGCATGTCCATGACTATCGGCTATAATGTAATAGTCTGAAGGACTACTTGGCCAGTTACTTTGATCTCCTCACATGAATGAAGTAAAGGAGAAGGTGTATACTCATCAATATAATCATAAAGTTTATCATCAATAGATCTCAGAGTATTGTGAGTTATATTGCCATGTCTTAATAACAAGTCAGTGTTGGACTTGATACTCTTAATGCTGAATGACAGATGCATAATTTTTCGCTGTAGTGGAGTTATATCTGAAGGTAGTCCTTATAGAAGGGGACTTATAGCATTCAATCTGCTAGTTAGATCTTGAATGGAGGTGTTCGTTCAGTAAGTACAAGATCTATTACACAAGACAGCTGGTCCTTCTTGGTTGTCTGAAAGTGGTTCTCTTCTTATACTCACCTAGTAACTCCCTCAACAGAGACAGCTGAAGGAGACTTGTAAAACCCGTAAGAGACTCTTCAATGTCAAGATGGAATCTAGTTCCAAACATGTTGAAGTCGATTGCTAATATAACTAGAGCTTGTTCGATAAATTTGAGAGAAAGAGGTAGAAAGACATGTATCAGACCCATCATTACTACTGTTAGTGCTAGCAGAGACACAAGCAATAACATCCAGTAGAGTTATAGCCTAAAGATATGCTATCTTTACAGAGTTTTTTGAAGAGTTTCAAGTAAGACAGGTAGTTAGCCTGAAATTTATACAACTAGTTAGATATAGCTGTAAACAACTTTACTACTGTTTAAATACTATAAGAAACGTGTCTTAGATAAGAAGAGTTCAGTTAGTACATTACTATTGTTAGGTTAATGTTTCAAAGAAAATTTGTCTTAGTTGAAGAAGAGTTGAAGTGAATTAGTATACAGCTATTGTCAGAATAGATATACTCTCAAGGAAATGCTATTTAAAGAAAAGTTTGGAAAAAAAAAAACATCAAGATCAGTTACTCAGCTCAAACATAAAGCTAAGCATGTTATAGTATGTGATTAACTTGTTCTAATATTATAAACTTCTACAGTTTGATTGTTTGATAATTGTCCTCCATCTAGATATAAACAAAATATATTGATCACCATCAGCTTCAGAGAATGTGACATTTGATTTTTCAAATTTAACTTCAGGTTCTGCTCAAGAGAATGGGAAGTATGACTGACAAATTATTATGGTTAACTTACTATGTACAGTCTTGTATATAAATACTTGAAGGTGTTGTATCTACAGTTAGTCCCTGTATAACCTGGAGTAGGACTTGTATTTGGATCATAAGGTAGTAATGTTATATTGAAGAACTCAAGTAGATGTTCTCTGATATTTTCATCTTCAATTGTGATAGTAATACATGCTTGTGTATTGGGGTCCATTAAAATCAAAATAGGTAGGCAAATAAGAATAATCCTCTACAAAATAATAGCATTTCAATAACATTTCATTGTCCAACCCTTACAGTTTCTCAAATGCTGATTCCATCAAATAAAGCAAATTTATTTGCAAAAAAAATTTGACCAGATCACAGAGTTGCATTAATTACATCTGCCACACACTGTAACATCTTCCAGCTGACTCTGATGTATTATGTTTGCTAGCAGACAAACTTCACTGTAGCCACTATAGAAAGATGGAATCATGTTAAACATTATACTACCATTGTCCTCCCAGGAGGTGATAATAGAACTTGATTTTTAGTTGCTTATAATTCTTTTGGTCCACATGTGTATGCATGTTAAATATATATGTTATATATACACAATGGAACCATCCTATTGTTGGACTCACATTGGGACCAGATTAAAGTTGGACTTGGTTGCAGACATGTCCTTATTTAAAGGTAAAAATTTTCCTGCTTTGAGACATACTCAAATATTTTACTACCATCATGCAACACCACTTTCTATTATTAGAGGTAATTGTTTATTATTATATGGAAAACAAAAATTTTATTACACAGAATTATATGGAAATTTTCTGTACTTTAGAGAATGTGCAAGTAGATAGGTTTCTGCTATTGAGAAGTTCATTAAAAGAAGGTTGACTGTAATTATATAAGGCTATGACCTTTTTGAAGACTTTTTGTTCCTTGTTTAAATATAAACAGTTAAAAGCAACTATACTGCCAATGTACATAACAATATAACAGCTTCTACTGCTCCACAGTCTATCAAAACTCCAGTGTTCTCCATTCCAATTATAATATCATTATGCTATTCTTAAGTATGCACTTAACAAAATCAATATGACAAGGTTATGCATACCACCATTTAATTATTTAGCAATAAAGTGTTTAAACACATGACTATTTTTTTAAACCTTAAAAGAAGAAAAAAAAAAAAAATTTTACAGCACTACCTTAAGGCACTATAATATATATAAATTTGGATTTATAATGCAAATCTTACCAGTGTATATCAAAAATTGTGATAGTTACACGTTGGACCATACTATTGTGAATTTGAATAAAACGGTCAGTTTGTATAATAAGTCTTATTTCTAAAACAACTGTTTCAGATCTCTCAAGAACACTATCAGTAAGGACTATGAAATGGTACAGAAATATTGTTAATAGTGTTATTAGGAGAGTATGTGAATCGAGGAAGGATTTTGTTGATTGTAAAAGTCAACATCTATAGTGACAATATGAGAATTTTCTATATAATGATAGTAAGACTTTCATCAGCTGAGCTATCTACATGAAAAAAACAGGAAAGATCCAGGTAGCCGATCTATAGGCACTCCACCACACATGCTAAGCCACCATTGAATCCTTAATATTCTATCACAGTCAATGTTATATTTTCACCTTCATATATTGTGTACTCTGTTTTAGGTTAAAACCAATACTGAATTCTATAGAGTAACAAGATATAATATACACACATTATAATATATATACCCATACTTTCATCATCAGAGATTACAGCATAACCATCGCTTCTTTCTATAATTACTCGAGGGATCACTAACAGTTATAACAAAGATCAAAGAATTCATCCAATTCAACAGTTTTATCATTTATGATTGTAAATCCAAATGTTCTCTCAATATCTGTACTTTCAGATATAAATGTCTTTGTAACTGTCTGACCATCAACAAAATCTAGTAAACAGTTAGAATAATCTAATATTATTTCATACCAATATTAGGTTTTGCTATTGATTGACCTTGAGAAAAACTTGAAGGATCTCCGCTATACTCTCTTGTATCTCTTGTTGTTGAAACAGTTATTGGAAAGGGACATTTTTCCTTTGGTTATCAGGTCCAAAGGAAATATGATCTGTGACTGAATGTAACAGCTATGTAATAAGAAAAATTAATGATAATATCATTGATGATATATATTGACTAAAGGTAACAAAATAACAAACTTGAAATATTTGATTTTATGTTAAATTATCTATATTATATATATTGTTTCCTATTATTTTGCGTTTTATTATTCTACAGCAAAATTAGGTTTATATTTTTAAATCCAATCTATGCATAATTATTTATATTATAAATAAATTATTATTTAGTGAATTATTTCTTTTGACATTTCTTATATTTATTATCTAATAATAAACTCACCAAAACAACTGGTACAAAAAAGCAACCCTCACACGGTCTAGTAGATCCTCCAGTTGAATTACAACCATTGTCCCAGCAGTTATCATCATTACATTACTGTTAGCATTACATGATGTAACATCATTGAAACATTGTACTATATCATCTTAGCATGAAATTTATACATATACTTTGAATTTGATGTATTTTGCAGGGATGTATGACAGCCAAAATAGGTCCATGAATTGATTAAAAAACAACCAATTTACTTTACCAATGAATCTACTGACTCTAAATGTAACATCATAATTTTTTTACAACCTCTTATATTCAAGTAAATAAATAAGGGTTGTACATTTTGTCACTTCCTTGTTATCATAATTTCACTCATAGCACCCATATGAAATCTATTGCTACATTTCCTGTCTAAGTGAATAGGGATGAGTGAAATTGGAATATTGGGACTGCAGTAAGTAGACACAATTATTGGCTAAAACAATCAATACTAGTGATTGATGCATGTGATATACATTGATTTATAAATGGTTTTCAACACATTTACATAAGTAAAAAGCAAATTGATGTTACTACAAACAATTTATTTATAAAACTTGTACCGAATACAGCTAAGAAAACCCAAATAGAAACATGTGCACTGCACAGTATCAGGAAGTTCAAGCCATGCAATCACTAAATTTGGAAGAAACTACAAAGATTCCTTTGGGAGCAAAAGGAAAATCAAAATAACGGTATCACTGAAGAGCACAACAACAATTATTACCTATATATATACCTAAACAGAGAGATTGAGCATGTACAAAACTACATAAAGTAACTGCCCATTGTATCTTCATTGATTGATGGTGAAACTTAGTAGTCTTGTTGATGATATAGTCTTTGTGCCTTCGCAAAATAAGAAGTTTGGATTAAAAATTTTTAGAATGTATTATATACTGTTTTATGCATGTAGATGTGAAATCAAACGATGATAATCCTTTGTTGAGGCATTGTCAATTCTATGGAAGGAATATTATGTAACACATGATTATGATTTATGGGAAGATTGAGAAATGGGGATGAATTTTAAAAAAATCTCAAAGTACCAGGATATAGAATCACTGTTTAGAAATTGTGAATCATCTTGTACTATTTCAAATATAGTGGAAGAACTACACTTAAAGAAGTCATAAGCCTTACCTGAAC
>NW_024534087.1:0-25000 GCF_016097555.1 Gigantopelta aegis | reverse complement strand
TTTATAGATATAGCAAGAGATATAACAAATATTATCATTAAACCATCACGCAATTATATATAACTCCACCTTTATTACATCAGGAGAGTGAATAAAAATTAACTCCCCTACTCAAGTGTAGATAATAATAAATAGCAAGAAAATCAGTTTATCATCTTCATTATAAAAACTACTAGGCTATTGTTATTGATAGTAGTTAAATGCATATAATATATTATGTTGAAGTTGTTATATAACATAATATGATTTGAACACATCAACAGCTAATGGTTTCATGTAAATTTATTTATAAAATGTCAACTCTAACCATTTGAAAAGGACAAAAATATTATTAAGATTAAAAAAACTCAAACTATATAAAAAGTTAAATAAAGAAAGTAAACACTGCAACTGTACTAACAAAACTATTTTATTTATTTGTATCACAAAATAACAATTAGTAAACTTGTTTATGAATCCTGGATGCTAGACACACTTTGTGACTGATATTGTTTCTCTTCTTCAGCTTCCAACATTTTTCTTTCATTTTCATCTTCAATAAATGTTGTCTCAGCAGACACAACACCTTCTATCTTTGATTCTGTCTTCATACTCTCTAGAGCTGTTTCAGAAACACTCACTGCTTGTTGCCTGATAGTTGTGCGTAAACTGCCTGTTTGTACTAGGAACATGTTTTTTTTGCTTGGTGAAAAATGCAGAAGATGTGAGTTTCATTAAAGTCTTTGCCTGTAACACTAGAAAACCATCGCTTCCAAGTATTCCTTACTTCTTTGGAACGAAGACAATGCATTATAAAAATGAACAGGACCATGAAAAGCAGTGGTAATCACAAACAATGCAGCAAAGAGATCTCGTATTGTCTTATGGTATGAATATCTTGAGTGGCTAACAATCCAATACCCCATCCAAGACCAAGCAAGGTAGACAATGTTACAGTTATAATAAGTTGTTGGCAAACAAATGTTATGTTTTTATTGTTCTTTCTTTTGATATCAGACTGGAAGTTTTTTTTCGTAGAAGAGAAACAAAGATGATGATGAATATCACCCAATTGAACAAATAGATGATCAGAAATGGAACTATCATACCAATAGTATGGTTTATTAAAGGGCACGACAACTATATAATAATAAAATGTAAACATTTTATATACAAATATAACTACTTACAAATGATCACTCAAATAGTTTTTATAATTGGGAGCAAAACAGAACAAAGACAATGAACAATGGAATAACTACAAGTTAGAAATCATTATATAGTACATCATACCCATGATATTAAGTACTTACTCCATGATGATATGGTAGCTTTTAAAACAAAATGACGAATTTTTTTTCCGAGGACAATCACTAAATTCATATACAAGTTTGATAGCCTCAGCAGCCATGACCATGAAAGTTACTAAAAAGAAATACTGCAATACAGCAGCTGTAACAGCACAGAGAACAGGAATAGTATGACTGTGAACAGCAAAAATAAAGGCAATATAGAGACCCATTAAAGCAAAACACAAGTTAAGAAGAAGTTGTCCATGATCAGAAGTGCGTAGTTTCCTATCAAGATAATATAATAAAATGAATATGAATTAATAACATACTTGTTAGCAAAGTAAGAAGATGATAGTAATAGTCAGACAAAATATAGAGACAATGATACCAATGTAAGTCACAGAATCTAAGAACAATGTCAGTTCACTTTGTTCTATTGGTTCATTAATAACAGGAGATACATCCTATAAATCATAATAATAAATAACAAATTAATTCTTTTATTACTTACCATTAATATAGCAAAAGTTAGTAAGATGATTACATTCACATAAAAATTTCTGTTTTATTATTAGTAGTGTTATGACATCCTTTATTAGACCAGTCTCCATATCCATCTAACAGGAACAGTTATACATAACACAATAACTAATTCCACTTACTGTCTAAAGATTGATTCCAAAATGAACATTGTGGAGATGATCCATTTAAATTCTATAACAAAATTAGAATGTTCATTATGAAATAACATACCACAATACTTACTGGATTAATCTGGAAACTAAGACCTACTGGAGGATCCAGTCCACTTATTGTATCTGTTCCTACAACAGTAGTTGAGATGATGACCACTACCAATCTCAAGAAAGTTTATTAATTTCCCTCAGGAATAGAGACTCCAGTAGTGAAGACTGAATAAGTGATTCTAGTATTATTAGTAAATTTTGGAATTGTACTCAGTAAATTGTTTGGTAACTGATAGTTGCTGTTGATTTTTGACTAGTTGTTCCAAATACTAAATCATTAGAGTTAAGAGTTTGATTTCCATCTAAAAATCCTCTAAAATTTACACTGAATCTTTGACCAGATTGTGTAAATTCTTCAATATCCACTTGTTGTACAGATACAGCAAATGATTTTTGTGTGATTATAACTGGTTCAGAAATATTAGTAATTGGTATACTCTCTACAACTGACTCAATAGCTTCTAACATTCTATATGTAAAAAGACAATATTGATATCTTATATTATACAAAGTTAACTGACTTAGCTGATGTGTTAGATTTTTTCCTGGCTAGTCTGTAAAGTGTCTTGATTGACATTATAATATTGTCAACCACTTCCAAAATGTTGTAGACAACTATAAATATAATAATAAATAGTTTGTAAGAACAATTTCAAGAGAAGTCTTACAGTAAAATTTCCAGAGACATCTTCTGTAGCTGTTATCAGGACACTCACACTTGCTATCACTTCAGTAGAGCCTAATCTACTGCTATTACTGGTGAGATTCTCCATTTGTTTTACTTTTTTGGCAACTGGTGCCTAAACAAAGTAATACTTTCAATCAATATTACAGTTGAATATATTGACAAACATTTCTTAAGCCACATATTTCACGAGTTAGATCACTAAAATTACAAGCTGCTACATTTGGCTCAGTCCCACATAGCTCCACTGGTGAAGTCTCCACCACAATATCTAGTAGCTTGAAGAATTCCTCCTTCTTCTGAACTTTTGTTGCCACAAGGACAAATTCTGATGACTTGTACTCCAATGTTAGCTTCAGGCCACAAAATAGTGATATTAAGATCATGTCTTCCAGAATGTGATGGTATAGTAGTATTGGTACGCAGGACAACCCATCTTGATAAGTTATAGATATTCAAGTTATGGTTAATTTATTGACATACCAAAATCTCTCCACTTTATCAAATGAAACATTAACTTTGATTTGTACACTTAGTGTAGCCAATTGTTTTTGTACTCCAACTCTGAGTTGTTCAGTAGCTTCATTCTTTGTTACCAAAGTAACAACAATAGGAATAGTATTAAGTTGTGCAGTGTAACTGTAAATTAAAAAAAGAGAAATATTATGTCTCTAGTCTAAAGTACAGACTTACTTAATGTTATTTGAATCAAGAAGTTGTATGAATAAAAAGAAAGTATTTAAACTGTACAACCTTCTACCAGAAAGTAAATTATTACTCTGCGAATGAAAAATACAATATATATATACCTACATATTTCATACACATGATAGGCAGTACCTGATTAATAATATCCCAGAATTATCTCCAATACAGTCCTATTAGTTGTATCAATATAATCTTCTGATATTTTCATTTCGCTTTATATTGAACAATATCTATATTGAATATTAAATTGTCAATTAAAACATTTATTGATTTTATCTAGCACATTATCTCATTAATACCTGAAATGTTTAATATAACACTTGAAGAGTTCACTGAGATAATATTTCCTCTAATTAGACTCTTAGCTTCACAGTGATAGAATCCTCTATTTTTTAAATTCAGTTCAGTAAACATTAATACAGAAGGATCATTGTTGTCATTTGAAATTAACACATCATCTTTTATACCACAAAATAGTAGGAATAGGATTACCAGTAGCTCTACAAGTAAGGTGAACAGTGGAATAAAGGTTCCCTGATGTATTTCTAGGTGGTTGTATAATTTTTGGTAAAATGTAGATTACCACAACTATATAATTAAAAATAATATAACACAGTATGCATTGGTTTGGTATAAACTTACCTTGTTCACAATTAATACCAGTATATCCACTAGAACAATCACATATATGTCCATTACTCAAACTGTGACATTTTCACCATGTTTACCACAAGGAGAATTTAAAAGTAGTTTTTGTTGGTAAAGCTGAAAATAGATAATTACAAATGAAAATCACTTAAGTCACTTACGTTCAACTACTTGGAGTACATATGGTGTCATTAAAATAGATCCAGTTTTAACTGCATTATCAGCTCGACAGGATTAGCTACCATTATCATTTCCTCTCAATTCTTTGATTGTTATCACACTTGTAGTAGGAATATAGTTTGTGTGAAAACCCATTAGACTCCTGTGATGATACAATTGTTACTCTACTTGTATTCAATAAGAGTTGTCCATTTTTTCTCCATACAATACAGGTTGTGGAACACCATCAGCAGTACAGTTGATGTCACATTTTGTCCTTTATTTTTGGTAACAAATCCTCCATTTTGTTCAATACTTCTGCATTAACTTAAAAAAATAAAGAAATAGCATACTGAGCTATATTAATAATGTTTTTGCATGTCAAATGTACTATTATATATGTGCATATTTTGTTGTCTAAATATTTATAATATATTGCCTTTTAGGTTTATTAAATGACAAACCACATCTGCACTTACTTACCATAAACACTGAGTGTAGAGTTAATAGCATCATTGCCATAAGCATGCTGACTCGGCATTCATATATACCAACTATTTCTTAAAACAACTACATCCAATCTCAAAGTACCAGGATCTGAATCACCACTTAGAAATTGCGTAACCATCTTTGTACCCATTTCAAGTATAGAGGAGACTACCCTAATGAAATCATGAAATCGTTTAAAATACTTAATAGAATACAAACTAATTAACTAACTTGTGTTATACGACATCTAATAAGAATACAGTTGTGCCATTAGCTACTATAGCATCTTGTCCAACATCATAGTAACATTATGAGTATTTGTGTTCCAGGACTAAGTGGTATGTTTAGTAGCAGGTGGTTTAAAGTGACGAACATCAGTGGAGTAACTAGAAGTAATATACACAAAAATAAAATATAAAGATGAGAATGATAAAAACTATGTAGTGATCTGCATCATTTATGACTGCTGCTTAGAAATAATGCTATTGTCTATCGTTGTTATTGTGCCATAGCATTAATGAGGAGAGATTATGATTATGCTTCGTTGTTTTTAGTAAATGTTTGTGCACTCTATAAGCAAGAGATAAACTTACCATGTTCACAATTACTACCAGTATATCCACTATAACAACCACACATATATCCATTACTCAAACTGTGACATTTCCATGTTTACGCCACGGAGAATTTAAACAGTAGTTTGTTGGTTAAAGCTGAAAATAGATAATTTACAAATGAAAATCAATTAATTCACTTACATTCAACTACTTGGAGTACCTATGGTGTGTCATTAAAACAGATCCGTTTTTAACTGCATTATCAGCTCGACAGGAGTAGTTACCATTATCATTTCCTCTTAAGTTTATGATTAATTATCACACTTTGTAGTAGGAATATACTTTGTGTGAAAACCATTAGACTCCTGTAATGGTACATTGTTACTCTACTTGTGTTCGATAATATTTTGTCCATTTTTTTCTCCATACAATAACAGGTTGTTGAACACCTTCAGCAGTACAATTGAATGTCACCATTTTGTCCTTTATTTTTGGGTAACAAATCCTCCAGTTTTTGTTCAATATTTCTGCATTAACTAAAACAACAAAGAAGAAAGAATTTTAAAAAAAGCCAATTGTCTACTAAAGTATATACATATACTGTGTTCGTTGTAATATTGAATGCTTTGGAAATAATAAAACAGATAAGATTTGAGAAATATATATGTTGTACACATTAATTCTATAAATTACAGCAAATGTATGCATGATCAGTGATTAAATTATTATAATTAGCAAGCTGTCTATTTAAAAATCAATAATAACTCATTAAAAGAAATTGATATTTAAATACCTACTGTATATGTTCATCACTACGCCTCACTATTATTAATAGATATGTGTGCATGTAAGTGTATAGATATATATATAAATTAATATTTTATTAAGATATATTCTTATTAATAAGCTACACTAAATTGCAGAACACATTGTTAATGTCTAACAGTATATGTTTATCCAAGTCTTGAAATAATGACCTGTTTTTTTAGAGTGATTGTTAATCACCATACGATATTTTGTTAGTCAAAATAATTTATTAATATACATATAATATTTTATTAAGATACATGTATGATTGATAGGCTATATTATTGTAGTATAGATTGTTATTGTTAAATAATTAATTCTTATATTTAGAGGGGGTTGTCCATTAATATAAGTTTGATAATATTAGAACAGGTTTCAGAATAATTTGATCACATAAAACACCATTACTTGTATACTGTCATTGAAGTTAGTAATAGTATATCTGCCTCATGGGTTTATTAAATTAATGAATTGACAGCATAATCCTAATCACCATAAACACTGAGTGTAGAGTTAATGAAATCATTACCATAAAGCATAAATGATGACTGAAATCTTGCATTCATATATACCAGTATTTTTCTAAAACAACTAGATCCAATCTCAAAGTACCAGGCTCTGAATCACTACCTCGAAATTGTGAACCATCTTTGTACCATTTAAATATAGAGGAGGACTACCCTAATGAAATAAAATCATTTAATACTTTATAGAACACAACTATATCATAACTTGTGTTATACTACATCTAATAATAACAGTTGTACCATTATTAAGCTACTATAGCAAGCTCTTTTCCTCTTTGTTTATTCATATCTTAGTAAAATATTGTGTTGTGATCTATTAAGTAAAAGTTGTGTGTATATCTTTGATCTTGGTTTAAGCCATCATCATCTATACTGTGAATTATTGTATCTGGGGCCCAAGTGTCCCATCATTGGTTATAGAGACGTATAATGAAGAGAAGATTACTATTGTTCAGTGGTTTCCAGGGGAACCGTGTCATCGATGATAGTAAAAGTAGGCAAATTCTGAAATCTTGATTGGAACCTTGTGGCTATAAATGTGATTGTACTATTTTATAATTGCTACCAGATATTTCGACTGTTGGATTTGGATGCCTGGTCCTAAAGAAAATATTACAGAGTATAGAGAGTAAATAGCTCATTACGCTCCAGATACAGTGACATAAGAATTTGAGAGCTACTTGTGTAGTCTTACTGTAATAGTAATATCTGATACTACTCCATGATTCTCACTGTAAGAATACAAACTTTGACTAAATTGACTGTAACCGGCTTAAGAGATATAGAAAATAAAAATATTTAATGGATATCATCTCATCAATGAAAAGATTGAAAAATTAATTCAATCATTGGTTGGCATTTTTTACAAAAGCATGTTAATATACACTTTCATAGATGCTTACCATCATCATCCCCTAATTTGTATTGTTGTATCTGGCCCCAGTGTAACACCACTAATTATTGAGGGATTACTAAAAGAGAGACCATATTGTTCTGTGGTCTTCCAGGCACCATTATCATGCTGATAATAAAGTCTGATAGTCCTTGAGATTGGAGATCCACGTCCCGCAAGTGTAATCATTTCCATTTACATTAACACCAATATTTCACTGTTAAAGGTTGTGTACCAGGTCCTAAGTACACAGATATTAAGACAGTTATAGTAGAAAAAAAGAAAAAAACATTTATCATTACCTCCAGATACAGTGACATAACGACTTTGAGCTATTTGCAGTACTTAATATATCATAGTAATATCTAAGCTACTCCATGATTCTCACTGTATGAATACAAATTCTGACTAAAAATTCACGTACAACTAAAGAATAATTAAAACATGACATTAGTATAAGATGGTCATATATGTATATACAGATTAAGGTTAAACTATGGCAAATACACTTAAGTGGTATTAGAGCTAGTACTCTTAACAAGGAACATGTTATTGCTCCACGATATATATCAGGTTTGTTTATAATTCTTACCATCCATCACTCTGTAATTTTATTGTTGAAATCTGGACCTAGTGTGACACCATTAGTTGTGGAAGGGTTTACTAACGGAAAAACTTATTTGTTTCAATGTGTCTCCAGGCAACAGTATCCATTGATTGATAGTAAAACTTAGGTAGTCCTTGAAACTGTGCTCCATGTGCTGTAAATGTCATAGTTTGGTTTATTTAACACCAGATATTTCCAACTGTTGAAGGTTGAATACCAGCTCCTACAAGTACACTCTATAGATACTAACAATCACAAAGTAAACCATTTTCACTCTCCAGATACAGTTAAATTAAACAGATCTTGAGCAATTTCATTAGATTAATACAACATTACTATCTGATACTACACCCATGCTCCTCATTGTAAGAGTATAGGCCTTGACTAAACTTTGCAGTTAACGACTAAAGAGAAATACAATAGAATTGCAAGTTTAATTATAATTGAAGTAAATAATTTTATTTAGCAGAGCTCTAGTATCTATTTTTTTTATTTACCATCATCATCCACAACTGTTACATTCATAGTAAATAGATTATCTATTTGAAGTATACTGTATTTCTTAAACCATAGTGTGTCAGTTTATCCAATTCCAGAGCCATATTGTTATTGACAACAGGAAAGACAACAGTTTGTCTTTGAGGAGGTGCAACCACTAACATTGTAAGAATTCCAAAAGTTTGGATCTAGGAAAGAAAAGGAAATAGATCAATAGATCAATTGGTCATTGAGTCTTGCTATGTTGACTTCTAGCAATGATACTTGTTTTAAATTCATAGAGTTCCACAGGCAGTTTTATTGTGTGATATTTGTCTTCCATCTAGTAAACATAGATATTTTGATCACCATCAGCTTCAGAGAATGTGACAGAAGATTGCTCAATCTAACTCAGCTTTTGCTCAATATTAAATGTGAGTGACATAATGATTAGTTAGCTTACCATCATCATCTTCTATATAAATAATTGAAGGTGTTGTATCTACAGTTAATCCTGTAAACCTGGAGTAGGACTTGTAATTGGATCATAAGGTAGTAATGTTATATTGAAGAACTCAAGTAAGGGTTCTCTGATGTTGTCATCTCTAATTCTGATAGTAACACATACTTGTGTACTAGATGCAATAAAAGTAAAATAACGAGGATCAAAAGTGAATAGAGAATATTCCTCTAAAAATAGCATCTCAATAAACATTAAAGTTTATTGTCCAACTCTTACGATTTTTGCAATGCTGATCCATTATTAAGAACAAAATTTACTTGCAAACTTGATCAGATCCCAGAGTTGTATTAATTAAGTCTGCACACACCTGTACTCCTCCAACGACTCTGATGTATTATATTTATTAGCAGACAACTTCACTGTTGCCACTATAGAAAGATGGATACATATTAATATTGCCACCCTCTTCCCAGGATTTACAAAGCTAAAACTTATTTAATAACTCTTTTGGGGCTACATACATCTACAGGACTAGGCAAAAGTGTCCTGGCTGCAGACATATCCTTTATTTAGAGGTAATAATTGTTTTCACGAAGATATGTTCAATGAAGTTAATGCTACCATCATGCACCCCCATTATTAGAGTTAGTGTTTATTATATGGACAACAAAAATTATGTGGGCCACTATAGAAAGATGGATACACACTAATACATCATACTGTCACTTTCTTCCCAGGATTTATGATGCTAAAACTTGATTTTTACTTAATAATTTATTTTGGCCACATACATTTGCAGTGGAACCACTCTATTCTGGACTCATTGGGCACCAGGCAAAAGTTATCCTGGTTGCAGACATATCCTTTATTTAGAGATTATAATTATTTGTGTATGGAGATATGCTCAATGGAGTGTTAATGCTATTATATCTAACATCATTAACCCCCAATTTCCATGTTTTATTATATGGACAACAAAATTATTGTTACAACAGAATATGAAAGTTTCTGTACTTTTGAGAATGTGAAAATATTGTAGGTATTGGAACTCATTTTAGAATATACATTATATCTGTATTAGACAGGTTTTTGGTAGGGAATCCATAAAGGAAGCTCAACTATA
The DNA here is from genome assembly GCF_016097555.1 of Gigantopelta aegis. NCBI lineage: Eukaryota > Metazoa > Mollusca > Gastropoda > Neomphalida > Peltospiridae > Gigantopelta > Gigantopelta aegis. The sequence continues at coordinate 14,841 of NW_024534087.1, read as the reverse complement.
AATATATGATCCTATGGTCAATTTTAAGACTTTATTCTATTGTTTAAATACAAAATTAAAAGCAATTAAACTGATATGTACATAGCAACCAATGAAGCCTCTAATGCATAATACATGTTATATAATGCTTTACAGCCTTAAAAACTTCAGTGCTTTATTGTATAGGTCAAATCAATTGCAATATGACAAAACTTTCTTGGGAATTTGGAACTTACAAAATCAGAGTGACACAGGATTTCTGTGTGCTAATATATATCTAACTATGCATTGATAATTGTTTTCTAGTAAATCACTAACATTTCAATGATGAAAACATTTGCAGCACAACTGTCAAATATATTTATATATTCAAATATAATGCAATCTTACCAGTGTTATCCAAAAATGGTGATAGTTACAAATTGGACAATGCTATTGTGAATTTGAATAAAATGCTCAGTTTGATTAAGTCTATTTCTAAGACAGCTATTTCAAATCTCTCCAGAACATTATCACTAAGACTATGAAATGGTACAGAAATATTGTTGATAGTGCTATTAGGAGAATATGTGAATTGAGGAAGAGTTTTGTTGATTATAAAGTCAACATCTATATGTGACAATGAGATAATGTTTTTCTATAAATGATACTAACTTTCATCAGCTGAACTATTTCCATTAGAAAATAACAGGAAAGATCTCAATAGACGATCTTCAGGCACTCCACCACGTGCCCACCACCAATGAATCCATGATACTCCATCACAGTCAATGTTATATTTTCACCTTCATATATTGTGTACTCTGTTTGGTTAAAACCAATACTGAATTCTATAGAGTACAAGATATAGCATACACACAATATAATATATACCATACTATCATCATCAGAGATTACAACATAACCCACATCTCCATTTATAATTACTCTAGGATCACTAACAGTTATAACAAGATCAAAAGAACTCATCCAATTCAACAGTTTTATCATTTATGATTGTAAATTCAAAAGTTCTTTCAGTTTCTTCAGTATCAGCTATAAATGTCATTGTAACTGTCTGACCATCAATATAATCTAGTAACAGTTAGAATTATCACTGATTCACAATATTATTGTTATACCAATATTAGGTGTTGCTGTTGATTGATCTCTAGTCAAAGTTGTAGGATCTCCACTAAACTCTCTGGTAGTTATTGTCACATAAAATGTTTTAACAAGTTGAGTAGTATCACGATTAATTTTAACAGACACTCGCTCAGAAGATTCTTGAACTTCATAAAGTTTTTGTTTATCAAATCTTATTCTAATAACTAGTAAAATAAAACAACAATAATTACTATCATTTAAAAAATTTTAAATTAATAGAGATAAAAAGAAGAAGGTAATTTAAATTAAGGTCCTCACTGCTCTATTAATATTCGGGACTATAATCAACTATTGTTATATATACAACAACACATGTACATGTAACTATCTGATTTACTCACTATCTAAATCATCTATTATAACATTAGTTGAACTCAACACAATAACTGTATAATCACTGAAGGAGGAGGAAGTAACAGACAACACAAGAGTAAAATTTAGTGCATCTTCAAGAGCGATATTGTTTTCACTAGTAACTAATGTCATAGAGAAGTTTTGTGATGTAGTTGTCAGTGAATACTGAAGGTTATTTGTAGAAAACTGGTAATAAAACGTCCACCATCTACAAAACAATAATTACACTTTACTGTAACCAAAGCTCACTTGGTAATGGATCTGGGTTATTGTTAACCCTGAGTGTAACATTATAGTTACCAGTACCAGAGAAGTAGAAAACAGTTATTGGAAAAGGGACAGTTTTTTCCTCTGTTTTCAGGTCAAAAGAATATGATCTTTGACTGAATGTAACAACTACATAATATGGAAAATTAATGCTGTAATCATTAGAATGATTAATAAGTTACAAGTAAATAAAAATATTTTCTACAAAATAAAGTATATGTGGGAATGGGTAATGTCAGTCCTTACAAAGAACACAAACAACAAGATAATAGAATGGTAATTACCTCATCCCTACATAATAGCAGATGCAGACACAGAATGCAACAATATATTACTTAATGATTTAGATAGTTGGCAAATATATCCCTAGGCTAATTGTTTGTGTTATTAAGTAGGGATGATACAATTGTCATTCCAACATCTAGCTTGCATTCTTTATATTTGACTGATATTATCCACTGCCTATATTTACTTTATTTTCTAGAAAATATTTTTATTTTAATTCTTTTTTATTTAAACTGTGAGAATTTTAATAGTCAAATAGCAAACATTGTAGGATGCTGGATGAGGTTCTATGTGTAACCAGCTCACAAAAAAATGTTCCTACATATTTTGATGAAGATATTGTTATTAATAACTAATTAAATAAAGTGATAATAGGGAACTTGGAATTATTCAGAGTTCCAACCAACAAACAAAGACATGAAAACACTTAATTCACTTCATTATAGCTAGGCTTACAATCACTGGCTTATCAATCATACAATAACGATCCTGGGATCTTCTTTAAGTTGAACATTAAAACAGGAAATACTCTATACTTAGTGACAGAAATAGGAGACTATGCTGGCTACACAATGAATGAAGCTGTATTCTCCGTTTGCATCCGTTTCTTTCCGTTAATATTAGTTATTCATAAAAAATGGCTTACTAAGAGTAGCTCATGATAGTAAACTGCTGAAATCACTAGTTTTATTTTTTGAAGGGCTCAAAACGAGACTTCTAAAATATAGTATGTAGTTTGGTGTGTTACCTCTGTTAATTTTGTGTCTAAATGTTTATTGTTATTGAGTTATTGTGAACTATAAGGCAATAGAGGCAGAAAGATATTGCCAAACAAATCCAACATTTGACCCATTGTGTCTGTGATGCTTAGAAACTTTGTCTTAGCCTATAACTAAGTTATAATGAAGGAATTATGATAGAACGAAATACTGTAAAAAATTGAAAGATTTTGATCAGTTTTGAGTAAAAATATATATTCATTGTTTTTTGCCAATACATTTCAATGGACAATCCAACAATCCCCTACATAGGCACTGCTGTTGTGTACCTGATATTGTTGACTAAAGGAAACAAATGTAACAAACTTTAAACTATTTGATTTTGTACTAAATTATATAATATTATAATATTGTTTCCTATTATTTGCACTTTATTATTCTATATTAGGTTTCAATTTTTAAATAAATATAAGCATAATTATGTATTTTATAATATAATTATTTCTTTTGCCATAGTTTATATTTATTATAATAAATAACTCACCAAAACAATTGCTACAAGTAGAGTTATTACCAGAAACAACTCTCACATGTCTAGACGATCCTCCAGTTGAATTACAACATTGTCCAGCAGTTATCATCATTACATTACTGTTAGCCTTACATGATGTAATATCATTGAAACATTGTACAATATCATTTTCATTGAATGTGTGATACAGCTGGAATCTGCGCTAGTGCTGGTATAAAGTAGTATAATGATTTCCTGAATATAATAATATTAAATATATCCTGCATACCTGTTGTAGGTAAGAGAATGAACAAACAAGAAAGTTTCTTCATTAGTCATCTAACAAGACAGTAGTCTTTAGTTAGTTGTCTTCTTAAATCAGCAGTTCAGTCCAGCTAGTAAGTATGGTATGACAAATATATTTACAAATGTGTTATTTTATTGTCTGATTTGTACTACTGTTTTTACACTAAAGCATTTGTCTAGTTATGATACACTCAGCAAACTAACAATGTAGGAGGTAGGTTTACTAGACATCTTGTATGTTATAATAGTATTGTGACAATGGTTTGAAGGTACTATTGTAATAATAACATTGTAATTGAACAAAATAACTCACACATGGTTATCTTTTATAGAACAACCTACAATAGACCTGACTAGTAGTAACAGGATGATAAGATCTACTAAGCTCATTGTCTGTTATCTACACAGATGCACATGATTTATGTATACTTGGAGCTACATGACTTATTACCAAGATTCTCCACCATGTTAATTCTTAACAAAGCTATCAACATTATCTGTTGATACTAATAGATTATCTACATGTATTATTCAAATTGTCTCATTGTTAGAACTATTTAATTATTTACATGTCAATTATTCATATGAAAATAGATGTCACTTATACAATGTCTGCAGGTAAATAGTTTTACTGACCATCTTTAATTATATGAATAAACTAAAAGCTTGCTTACAAAAGTATTGCTGTCAAGAAATGTAGAACTCTTCTTCTCCAGACAGTTTTCTAACAATGGGATTTTTCAACCTTGACATTTCACAACAAAACAGGAGGGTGTGTCTCATAGCAAAGCTAATTTGACGTATTATTGTGCCACTCGTGATAATTGATAAAATAATCAATGTGATAAATTACCTAATATATTTAATACATCATTATAGAAACTGAGTTTTAAGAAATATTTATATAGCTGTGATGTAAAGGAGAAAAATGTACTATGAGAAGAAGTTGAGACAAGTTGTAATATTCTTTCAGTTCTTTTTTTACTGTCTTACAATAAGTTATAATAGTGTTTCTATTTTCAGTGGGTGAGGTATGTACGATCAAAGACTGAAAAATTACGAATTGTGCACTATTGCCATGCTGACCCAACATTAGGACATCTTGGTGTGTCCTGTGTTGTTGATCAAGGAGGTAGGCGGGTCAACGTCACATGATATTATTGATATCTCATGTGCAGTATCACCTGGTTACTCTATCACTGATTTTAATATTACTTCAGTGTCTTTTAAAAAACCAAGTGGAAACAATTTCTAAAACCATATAAATATGAAACCACACCTACTACTATACACAATCTGCTAACAAAACAAGAAGTTATTAATTTATTAGCATTACAAGGACATTGGATTACAACTCAACCTGATTTACAAGTAAACATGTTTGTTATATGTTCCATCTCTCTGTTGCTCTCTCTCTCCAGTTGGAACCCCCAGAGACTAAACTGTTATTCCTAAAGGGAACAGCCTTCATTTTCTCTTTGATCCCATATGGACACTCTCTGGTTCACAACAAGGCAAATATTTATGTATCCTTTTGCTAGTAGATAATTTAATAGGACCACTCTATTTAGTAGACACTGTTATGATATCCTTTATATGAGAGTTATCCTCCATTAGTAAATTATAAAGTGTTGGTAGAAAAACCAAATATCTTGACTGTAGACACAGTAATTTTAAAAAAGACAAGTCATGTGACTATCATGTGATCATGTCATGTACAGGTTACAGCTAAGCATTATGCCATGATATCTTATAAAAATAGACAACTGGTATGTCTTTAACATACTTCACATAAAGATATATTAAATGATGCTGTAACAAAACTTAATAAAGGAAAACTGAAGTAAGACCTTATATGGATATCTATATTCATCAAATAAAGGCTTCACATAATGTGACAACTTTTGACAACACAGGTAATATGCGTGGGTGTACTAGTGGTAAGTGACTGTAACAATTGATGTTCACTTGCTAATATACTAGCTTGTGATACCATAATTGAGGCCCTTTTGATAATGGAAATAAGTAATTTAGTCAGCTATTTGTTTGGGATAACTATTAATTCATACAATAAGACTCCAAACTAGTTACTTTATAGTCCACTTATAAAACGTAGTTATGGAGGCATCAAAAGTACAATGAAATTTCTCTTATTTGACAAAATGACTCTGATATTTTATCTAGAAGGCACTTTGTCATATCTAAATCTACAGAACACATCAAAAAGACGATGCAAGCAACAGCTATATTAATGAATGATGATATTTGTTGAAGTTACTATTATTAATGATATCATTGTCATAACTATCAAATGACAAAATATGATCTCTCTGAGGATACAGGCTTCTAACTTTATAGTCATCTTTACAATGCTGTGAACTGTTTACAATACTAGCTTTCTTGAGTGATTTATCGAAGTAAATGATCTGTTAATTCAGTAATTAAGAGAGTATACATAGATATGTATGCCAATTTAACTGACAATGAATTGGTTAAAAAGCCTATTTGGTTCAACATTGATCACACTCTTAGCAATAAACTCAATTTATTGAAGAAAAAAAGAAAGGGATAAATAATTACCAATCAGTGAATGAAAAACTAGTAATATTTAATGTGTATACACACTTAGTAAAGTTCATTATATAAACATCATAAATATCTAAAATCACACTCTATTAGTACTATATAATGTAACATACATGAACAAGTCAAATACTATGTCCACCAAAAACACAATGTCAGATTTATTCTTATGAGGAACGTCATTTTCATCACCAAATAGAGGTTTTCTTAACTGTGTTATAAACATAATATGTAATTGTACCAGCCAGAACAAATCCACATTCAATCCACATAGATCCACTGGTGAAGTCTCCTCCACAATATCTATAGCTTGAAGAATCCCTCCTCCTTCTGAAGTCTTGTTACCACAAGGACAACTTCTGATGACTTGTACTCCAATGTTAACTTAAGGCCACAAAATAGTGATATTAAGATCATATCTTCCAGAATGTGATGGTATAATAGCATTAGTATTAGGACAGCCATCTTGATAAAGTGATAGATATTCAAGTTATGTTAATGATATTGACAAACCAAAATCTGTCCATTTTATCAAATGAAACATTAACATTGATTTTCAAACTTAGTGTAGCCAATTGTTGTTTTAGTCCAACTAATAAAATTAATTTCGAGAAGAATGACATCTAATAGAATTATAGTAACTGCATGTTATTATCACAGTCAATAAATATTAAAGAATATGTAAATAAAGGAACTGATTGTCGTATATGATGTTGTTACTCATTGTCATATATCATGGAAACAATTATGACATAATTAAGAACTAAAAAGCTATACTTTATTCTTACACTCTCACAAAACATCTCTGTGCTAATTCACGTGATGTAATCTCTGTCAATTAACATTTTATTATAGATTCTATTATAATATGTTAGCCATGAAGCTTTTTTATTGCTTAAACAATAATTAAACAAGTCTATATAATTTATTTATTTCTTGACAGTTACGAAGTGAATCATTTTTAACCTCTGTGTTAGGGGAGAATTACACGTCACTTCTTAAGGATAAAAAACCAAGGCAATGTTGTTGTCTTTGTTGTCTCTATGTTTTACCTGCTGTATTTGCAAATACGTGTACTAATGGTAAAGTACGTGTGGTAAGTTATCCTTAGTTATATCAATTCACAAACTAATGTATGTCTATCCTGTACAGACGTCATTATCTTATTATGGAGCAGTTGAAGTGTGTTTGAATGGCACTTGGGGCAGTATTTGCAGCGATTTCTGGGACAATGATGATGCCAGTGTTGTCTGCAAACAAACTAGGATACTCACCATATGGTAACAAACTTAACAGCATTAAATAAATCATGACACTAGTACTTAAATGTATGTAGGTGCCATTGGTTCTCCAGTTGTATACTACCATTCCTCTTTATCACATAATATCATTGACTTAAACTGTACTGGTAATGAGAACACTGTATTGGATTGTCCATATAACAATCTCACTGATTACTCCTGTTCTTCAAGTAATGATGCCAATATCTTTTGTGAAGGTAAAACATTTAATATAACTTTGAATGTTAAAAAGTTCATTTCATACTTATAGCTATTAATGTTGCAATCAAAAGTAACTGTACTGATGGAGATGTTCGACTAGTAGGAGGATCAAATAAATATGAAGGAAGGATTGAAGTATGTATTAATCAAGCTTGGGGCACAGTTTGTAGTTTCAGTGTTATGCTAACTGAGATAGCTGAAGTTGTGTGCAGACAAATTGGAGCTCTGACATTAGGTAATGTGCCAGTACACTGTTACCAATTGATAATACTTCACCCTAGGTTCATCACTTGGTCTTGTTGGAAACATTGGATTTAACCAAGGCACTGGACCTATTGTAATGGGATACTTAAACTGTTCAGGGAGTGAGGCCAACTTGACAAAATGCAATCAAAACTATCGATATGCCAATACAAAATCACAGTGTCTTACTCACTACTATGATGCAGCTGTTAAATGTGAAGGTGAGTATTATAATGTGTTATCATAGTAACTATACACTTCTTGTTTTAATGAAACAGCTCCTGTGTGAATGGTTCTGTTCGACTTAAAGATGGTGGTGATAATTTACGGCAGAGTAGAAGTGTGTGTGAATAATATCTGGGGAACAATATGTAGTGATTTTTGGGACCATGCTGATGCCTCTGTTGTATGTAGTCAATTGGGCCATTTCACCATATGGTATGTTCTAAGTACAGAAAATAAACTGATCCTCCATAATAATTCTTACCACAGGTGCTATATCTGTCTCTGGATCTTACTCAACTAACAAGTGGCCATTTGGAATCATTGATTTGAACTGTACAGGAAATGAGAACACTATTTGGAACTGTCCATATAATGGAACTCATAATAACAGTTGTTTATGGAATCATGATGCTTCTGTCATATGTCAAGGTAAGACCATCTCTTTCATTATATATATATTAACCCTTGTGTCCTTTTTAGTTAACATTACACAACCAATTAACTGTACAACTGGTGACCTTCGTTTGGTAGGAGGTACTAAAGACTACAAGGAAGACTAGAAGTATGTATCAACAATGTATGGGGTACAGTCTGCAGTATTTATTGGAGTAGTCAAGAAACAAGGATAGCCTGTAAACAAACTTGGATATCAAGAACTAGGTAATATGAGTATAGATTATCATTGTTATTAATAGTTTGGCTCAAAAGGTGGAGTGTGGTATGGCAGTAGTACATATGGTCAAGGAAGGGGACCTATTCTGCTTGGATATATGTATTGTAATGGACAAAAAAAATCTTCTTCTAGATTGTAACAGATATATTTTATCTGTTACATCTGGCTATTGTACTAATCATTTTTATGATGTTGGACTAAAGTGTGAACGTAAGTTATTATAATCTTAACAACACACAATACTAATTGTCCATCTGATCTAGCTTTATGTATTGATGGAGTATTCGATTATTATTGTCTGAAGGGCCACTACCAAGTTCCGGTCACATTGAAGAGGCCATAATCAAGCTTCAGGCTATATTCAAGTGTGTGTTAATAGAACATGGGGTAAAGTGTGCAATGATTTCTGGGATAATAATGATGCCAGTGTGGTCTGTACACAACTGGGATACTCTCCATATGGTAATATTATAATATGTATTATATATTGATATCAAGACAGAACCTCTTTACTAGAAAAATATATTATAGTATATAAGTAATGTATACATCATTTTAAAGGAGAATGTCTTGATTAGATAATTTTAAACTATATCTTTAACATTGTGGACTTAGTTGTCACTAGCTACATTATTTGTAGAAGTCACACAGTGATTGATATCAGGCATGTAGAAATACCTGTGTAGTGATGTTCCAGAGTATCTTAACATTGAAATGTATTTACAAAACATCTTAGCCAATACACATTTAAATTTCTCCCCCAATTGATAGATTTTCTTAGCTACAAAATGCTCAAGTGATGTTTGATTTATAGATTAAGAGTAAAAAATGTCTTAGTACTGAATTTGTTCAATTTTTTGCTTTTTGTAGCCAGCAATAACTAACCAATAAGGCCTCACAACCATGTTGTCAGATGTAGCACAATTTTTTGACAAGCCATAATGCTTTTCCATCTCATGTTTAAAACATGGTGTAAGAGCAAAAGCAGTGACTTCATAAGTCATTATTGAATCTCAAAATCTATGCCTTAAATCTTAAATCTTAAATCTTAAATCTATGGTTAATATAGACAATAAAAATGCAGTAATGAATTAAATGATGATTTGTCCTCACTCTATTCTATTACACATGGTGAAGGAATGTTAACTGACTGCAAAGTAGTATATAGTTATAAGATAATGTTGCATTTTATGTTTACCTGTTTTAATGTATGGTGGGGATGATACAGCTGCTATCACTACTATCTTGTTTGAATTCTTTGTAAAGGAATGGTATTAGCTGTCCTACATTTACTCCATTTTAAAAAGTGTTTTATATTTACTATATACAATACATTGAAAATATAGTTGAGAAGTGCATTATTAATGTGTTTGACAGCCACTCATTACTTAATTTCTGAAAGGACATGTTCTAATAAATTTGTCATGTACATAATTTTGATTACAAAGTCTATCAACTTATCACTGTAAGTATTACCAATTACAAGTGGTGTAACATTAAATATTATTAAGACATTTTCTTCAATCTTGAGATATTTCATTTGCATCCAAATTATAGGAGCTGTTGCTATACGTAACAGATACAGAAGGCAATACAAATGGCCATATCACATCATTGATCTTAACTGTACTGGTAATGAACAAAGTATCTGGAACTGTTCATATAATGGTCTATTGAACTACAAGTGTCTTAATAACAATGATGCCTCAATATCATGTCAAGGTAATGATACTATGGTGTTATTGCAATGATACATTGTTCTATTAAAATAGACATTGAAATTAATGGAACTGATTGTAAAGATGGTGATGTCCGATTAGTTGGAGGTAGTACTGAGTATGAGGGAAGAGTAGAAGTGTGTATTAACAGAGTTTGGGGGGACTATCTGTGACAGATACTGGTATGCACAAGACAGTAATATAGTCTGTAAACAACTTGGACACATGGAATTAGGTATAGACATGATATATATAATTATTATATTACTATACTGTCTTATAGGATCTATTAGCTATTCAAATGCTAATCAATTTGGTCAAGGTACTGGACCTATCTTAATGTCTTCTGTATCTTGTTCTGGAAATGAAGACACTCTTATTCAATGTTCTCAAATTATATCATACCATCATTTTGTTCTCATTATAATGATGTAGGTGTCAAATGTGAAGGTATAGTGAAAATATTTTATTAAAATCTTACTTTAATGTAACATTAATTAGCTCCCTGTGAGAATGGTACAGTTCGTCTGTATAGTGAGTCTGGTAGTTACTTCAGGAGATATGGACGAGTAGAACATTTGTATCAACAATGGCTGGGGTAAAAATGTGTGATGAATTTTGGGATGACAAAGATGCCAGTGTAGTCTGTAGAATGTTAGGATACTCTCCATATGGTAGGTATAATATAATAGAGACTATTGTTTATTCCCTATCATAGGAGCCTCAGCACTAACCAATATCTATACTAAGGAAATTGGCATGTTCATATCAATGATTTAAACTGTACTGGAAGTGAGCAGTCTATCTGGGACTGTCCACACAATAGACTAAATAAACATTGCAGTTCATTATAGACTTGCTTCAGTGATTTGTCAATGTAAGGAAAGAACATCTATTATTGTATAGAATAAATAGTACTATACTTGAGTCTTCTACTCTAGTGTCACATGTTACTGTGTCTAACTGTACTACTGGTGATGTTAGATTAATGAATGGATCAACACAATATGAAGGAAGAGTTGAAGTGTGTATGAATAAAGTATGGGGATCAGTCTGTAATAATGGTTGGGACTCTATTGATGCTAGTGTTATCTGTAAACAGTTAGGATATAAAAGTAAGTTCTCTACATTCATACACTGGTTTATTTTATGTTTTATGTATTTATAATTTATGTAGGAGGCTTTCCTATTCATAATTCTTATTTTGGACCTGGAAATGGTCCTATACACATTTACTATACCAGTTGTTATAAACATACAAATCTGTCGAGTTGTCAACTGACCAGAGTGCCACATAATTACTACAGAACATACTGTAATAATTATCGTGAAGCAGGAGTTAGATGTGAACGTGAGTTGAAACTTAAGTTGTCATCTTTTTACTTGTTTAATCACACATTTAGCTGTTTGTACTGATGGCAAGATAAGGCTTACCATGGGTGTTTCCAATCATCATGGCAATGTACATATGTGTGTGAATGGTACATGGAGTCCAATCTGTGGTAGTGGAAACTCAGTAGTTGATGGTTATCTTGCTAGTGTTACCTGCTCAGAACTGGGATACTCACCTTATGGTATATAATAGAACATGTCAATATTAATATATTTATGAGTTTATTGTAGGAGCTAGTGCTTCAATCAGACATTTTTATAACTTCATAATACCATATAGAGTATTTAATGTTCAGTGCAATGGAAATGAAACAAACCTTTCAAAGTGTCAGCATACGATATCACATACTGCATCTTGTAGTTCAAATAGAGCAATATTAGTATCATGTCAATTGAGTAAGTAATCAAGTAATCTTTGTTGTTGTACCCACCTTCCAGGGCAATCCTATAATTGTTTTGTACAATGTGGTAACCATACTATTGTCAATATCCATTTTGATATCCCTCTTAATCTATTGTGGTATTTGACTATCAAAGTCTACAAATAGAGTTTAACTGTAAACATTAACTACAGACACTAAACAACAAATAATGACATACATACTTCTACTGAGAATGCTATAATGCTTATCTCTGCATACATGTTAGTGCTTGTGAGCTCTCCAATCCTCAATTTAGGATGAATGTATTGTTGTTTTATAGCAAAGTTTGCAACTTCAAAACAATTATAGGACAATTTTTCTATAATTATAATCTTGTCCTTTTTATTATGAATATGTATCCTAATAGCTAACATTGAAGGACCTACCAATTGTACTGAAGGAGATGTCAGACTTTATGGAGGTTCTAAACCAAATGAAGGAATCCTTCACTTTTGTTGGAACAGAGCTTGGGTTACAGTGTGTGCAAATTCATATTATTCTGGAATGGGCATGTCTGTACCATGTTATCAATTAGGTTATTCTCCTTATGGTGAGTAAGAGTATATTATGTTACCTTTCATTGATAATCTTAATATATACAGGTTATCAACAGTTGACTGATTTTACAGAGGAGAGATATCCAATAGCAGTGTCTGCAGTTAATTGCAAAGGCAATGAAGCAAACTTAACACTTTGTAATATTGATTTTTACTCTAATATTCAATGGTGTTCTCTTAATGTTGTTAAATTCCAATGTGCTGGTAAGAGCTATTATTATCATAAAAATAGTGTCATTCCTTTGTAGAAAAATGTACTAATAGAGATATTCATCTTAATGGAGGTTATTACTTTGGTCAAGTACAAGTGTGTGTTGAAGGAGAGTGGAGTGCTATTTGTTTAAATAATTATTGGAATTATAGTGATGCCAGTGTAGTCTGTAAACAACTTGGATTCTCTCCCTATGGTATGATGTCTATGTAATATTTTTCTTGTTAATGTTTGTAATTAAGGTGCTATTGCTGTTTCATACAAGTGGTATCAGGACAATTATATTCCTTCATTTATCAGTGGTTTAAATTGTAATGGAACAGAAGATGATATCTTCCAATGTTCAATGGATCCAAATGCCACTCTTTGTGGTGTTAGGGATCCTATTGCCAATGTTATTTGTCCAGGTATGTAAGTATGATTGTTGTAACTTAATTTAAACAATTAACACTAACAAATCTCATTTTTAATGTCTTCTTAATTTTGTAATTTCAGTTCATGGTTCTAGTTATTCAAACTGTACTGATGGTGATATTAGACTAGTAGGTGGTTCCACAGACTATGAAGGCACTATACAATTTTGTCTTAATCATGCTTGGGGCACTATCAGTGCTTTTAATAGTTGGGGAGATGAAGAAGCTCAAACAGTATGTAATTCACTAGGATATACAGCACCAGGTATGTCAATGTTCATATTCTTAAAATGATGATATGTCTTCTATTAAAGGTGCTATACCTTTTTACAATGCTAACAATTTTGGCAGAGGAAGTGGTCCTATTCTTGTAACAAATGTTTATTGTTCATCACCAAAATTTTCTCTATTAGAATGTAACTTTAGATATTATAGCATACAATCTGCTTCTCATTATAATGATGCTGGAGTCAGATGTCAAAGTAAGTATTAATCATATCTCATTACCTACCTTATTGTTGTATCTTCTTTATGTAGCATTTTGTCAAGATGATGGGATCAGGTTAGCCGACAGTTCAAATCCCCTAACTGGACGAGTAGAAGTATGTGTCAATAATACATGGGGTACCATATGTCATGATTACTGGGACAATAATGATGCTATAGTAGTTTGTAGACAACTTGGATACTCAACAGAAGGTTTAAAATAATAGTGAATATTTCATGACATTATTGATTTATATAGGAGCCAAAACTAGTACTGGCTCATCTTATAGTGATCGTAAACCCTTCCATATTATTGATCTTAATTGTACTGGTACTGAGAATAATGTATTTGAATGTTCTCACAACACTATTATACAAACATAGCTGTGCTTATTATGAAGATGCATTTGTTCAATGTCAAGGTATTATATTGTTCTACTAACCTACTTCCATATAATAAGTTGTCTCCATAGCTCCAAATATTACTATTGAAAATTGTACTAATGATCAAATCAGATTAGTTGATGGACAATCAAAGTATGAAGGAAGAGTTGAAGTTTGTTATAACAACTCTTGGAGAACTGTGTGTCCATCATTTTGGGATAATACTGAAGCTAAAATTGTATGCAAACAGCTAGGTTATACAACTATAGGTAAGTATTAAGTGACAAGTTTATCCAATAACTAGTACTGTACATTATGATTAGGAGCAAGTACAGCAAACTCTTATGGATGGGGAGTAGGTCCAGCATTCTTTAACAATTTTAATTGTGGAGGCAATGAAAAGACTTTATTGAGTTGTACATATTCTACTGCACAATGCTTCAATAGTTACCATGCTGGTGTAAA
>NW_024534086.1:0-27327 GCF_016097555.1 Gigantopelta aegis | reverse complement strand
CCTCGTATGAGGCGTCTTGTTTGCCGTGAGGTGCGACCCGTGAAGTGGATGATGGGATCCAGGTTGTTGAGTTATAGTTAATATCTGCAACCGAGTATATTGCCATTGACAATACACGACTTTGGCCCGGAGTTCACGTACACGGTAGGTCAGGAAGGCCCGACCTGATCAATCGGCTGGTCACACCAAGCTCGAGAGCATACAATCTTTGTTTTGTTTACATTAGTCAAGAGCAAACATTGTTTTATACACCATATATATTTGTTGCTCTTGGAGCGGTGGCTAGGGTCAATTGGGTGATTTTGTTTTCTTAATGCCCAAGTATATCAACCATGTATCCCTGGCATGGCTGTCTGCTGGTTATCCGCAGCACCATGTCCCCTTGTTGGACTCGGTGGTGGGTGGGGAGCATGGTTGATGAACCTTTGTGCATTTAAATATGGCTAAACCATTAATTCAAAATTCAGATGGGACCCTCAAAAGGTTCGGACTTCTTGTCTTCGGACAAGGAGTCCATGAAATCAAAAACAAATGTAAAGAAATCCAAAGTGATTTCTTCACAACATTGGCCAAGGTTTCTCGTCATCAGCTCAAAAGGCAATCGTTGGCTTGGCTTGTGAGCCAAAATCCGTTAAAAAATAAAAAATGGGCTGTTGGTTGAATGTTCAACCGACAAGCATTCAACTTGCCTCCTCAAGTCAACAGTTTTTTGTAACGTGCCGATTAGGGTAACTCCGCATACCTCCCTCAACTCGTCAAAGGGAGTGATCAGATGCAGATATTTGGAAGGTGTCACTGAAGACGTAATCTGTCAAAAGTTAAGTTCTCAGGGTGTTACTGCGGTGAGGAGGATAAAGGTTCGTCGAAACAATGACTTGTTACCGACGAATACTTGTATCCCCACCTTTAACGTCCATACCCTTCCTCAACCTGTCAAAGCCGGTTACCTTAATATTCCTGTTGAACCCTTTATTCCAAACCCCTTGCGTTTCTTCAAATGCCAGATGTTTGGCCATGGTCAGAACACATGTCGTGGAAAACTTACATGTGCTCATTGTGGTCTATTTGACCATTACAGCAAGACATGTAAGAACGATATACTTTGTCTCAATTGCAAGGGCAACCACTGTGCATACTCGCGAGAGTGTCCCCGGTGGAAGCTGGAAAAAAGAGTTCAACAATGAATGAATGAATGAATGAATGTTTAACGACACCCCAGCACGAAAAATATATCGGCTATTGGGTGTCAAACTATGGTAATGCAAATAAATAAAGTGATGATCAACATCAATATAAAAATTCAAGGTTTAAACAAAAACAGTGTAAAGAACTGTGCAAAAATACAAATACAAATATCACAGAATTTTACGGACACCGAATTTTACTCTAAACTTCAATTTGTGCTGTATTGGCCATTCTCAAAGAGAATGTTACACCCCTGCACCACGGTGAGGTTACAGCACGCGCAGGGGAAGAGTTCAACAGGTAAAGGTACAAAATAAACTGTCCTTCACGGATGCCAGGAGGTTGGTGGAGACAGCAACACCGACAGTGGCTGACAAGTCATATGCGGCTGCAGCTGCTGCCAAAGTCGCCACTAAAAGTGTTGGGGTCAACACAGACCTCACCTGGCACTGCGACGAAGCCAAGTACAAAAACACTGTCTGACACTGAGAAGACACAAAAACAAGTGCAGAAAGCAGTACAAAAAGAAAAATTTACTCTCCAGCACAAAGAAGTTGAAACCCAAGTGTAAATGGATTCTAAGAATCCCCCAAATAGGTCGAGCACTAGTTTCCCTAAGACAACAAT
Organism: Gigantopelta aegis; assembly: GCF_016097555.1. Lineage (NCBI taxonomy): Eukaryota > Metazoa > Mollusca > Gastropoda > Neomphalida > Peltospiridae > Gigantopelta > Gigantopelta aegis. The sequence continues at coordinate 25,515 of NW_024534086.1, read as the reverse complement.
GACACAAAGAAAGGCAATCACACAAAGAAAGCTACAGAAGTACTGTCTGGTAGGCTGAAAAAGATCGAACTACGTTCGGTCCCGATCAGCAATATGTATGATACTTTGGCTGATATCGGTGATGATGATATGGAGATTTCATCTCCAGATCATTGCCTATCACAAAGACCACCAGCAAAGCCAAAAATAAAACCCGTACTTCCTCCCGATGGAAAATAAAATTATCCAGTGGAATTGTCGTGGGCTTAGGCCCAATTTTGATGAATTAAATCTTCTAATTCAAAAATATAATCCTCTTGCAGTGTGTCTTCAGGAAACCTTCCTGAAGGATACTGACAGTATTAACATCAGAGGATTTAATCTCTACCATAAATGTCAACAAAGTGAAAATAGAGCGTCTGGGGGCGTTTCCATTATTGCAAATGAAAACATTCCCCAGAGTGAAGTCATATTAAAGTCAACTTTACAAGCTGTGGCTGTAAAGGTCACGGCTCATAAAACTATTACTCTCTGTTCAGTTTATTTACCCCTCGAAACAATTACAATTTTAACACTAGGGACTTTCAAGGTCTTCTTGACCAACTCCCTACTCCCTTTATTATCATGGGAGATTTTAATGCTCACCACACTTTGTGGGGATGCGATGACATAAACAGTAGAGGTAAACAATTCGAGGACTTAATTCTAAAAAATGATTTAATATTACTTAATGATAAAAGTCATACATACTTTCATCCTGCAAGTGGTTCTTTCACATCCATTGATTTAACCCTTTGTAGTCCATCACTTTGTCTTGATTTATCCTGGAAAGTTTGTCCAGACCCTTGTGGTAGTGACCACTTTCCAATTATTTTGGAGAATGATGGACCTCCATCACTTGAAAGGGTTCAGAGATGGAAGTTGACAGGGGCAAACTGGGATCAATTTCGGCATCTATGCAGCACTCGACTGCAACAAACTGCCATGACTGGTGCCGATGATCCCATGTCTTTGTTCACCTCCATCTTCAAAGATATTGCAAAGGAAACTAAGACTTCGGCAGTACCGAAGCGTTTCAATAAACCATGGTCCAATGAGACATGCAAATATGCAATCAAAGAGCGACACAGGACCCTCGAAAGGTTCAAACGCGAACCTACCGGGGATAACGAATAGTTATCGCATTGCTCGGGCAAAGGCTCGTAAAACTATCAGACAGAGTAAGAAATCATCTTGGAGAAATTATGTCTCCAATTTGAATTCTCAAACATCTGTGAAATCGGTCTGGAATAGAATACGTAAAATCAAGGGAAAAGAATCCAATAATACAGTTCGCTATTTGTCTGTCAATGACACGGATGTGACGTCTCATCGTGACATTGCCAATGCATTGGCAGACAATTTCTCTCATAACTCTACTTCTTCTTTCAGTACAGATGCTTTTACATCTGTCAGAAATAAAGCTGAAAAGCAACCTATTAACTTTTCATCTGAAAATGCTGAAGTATACAACAGGCACTTCTCTTTGGAGGAGTTGCAGGACGCTCTACGTAGAGCCCATGATACTTCAGTAGGACCAGATGAAATACATTATCAACTCTTATAACACTTACCTGAATCATCCTTAATAGTTCTATTAAATACCTTTAACAAAATCTGGATTTCGGGTGACTTTCCTTCTGACTGGAGAAAAGCCATTGTCATTCTTATTCCTAAGCCTGGTAAGGACCCAACACATCCTACCAGTTATCGCCCTACTGCTTTGACAAGTTCCATTTGTAAAACCATGGAACGAATGATCAACCGTAGACTTGTCTGGTATCTGGAGTCCCACAAATTGCTTACTAACATGCAATGTGGGTTCAGGACTAGACGTAGCACAGTTGATCATCTTGTTAGATTTGAAACGTTTTGTAGGGATGCTTTTATCCATAACCAGCATTTGGTATCGGTCTTTTGAGACCTCGAGAAAGCTTATGATACCACGTGGAAGTATGGGATTTTGAAAGACCTCCATGGCATGGGCTTAGAGGCCGTATGCCTGATTTTATCTCAAATTTCTTACAGAATAGGTCTTTCAAGGTACGAGTGGAATCGAAGTTATCCGATTCTCACTCCCAAGAGATGGGTGTGCCTCAAGGTAGCATCCTGTCAGTAACTTTATTTTCCGTGAAAATTAACAGCATCACACAGTGTTTAAAACTTGGCGTTGATAGCTCGTTATATGTCGACGATTATCAGATTTGCTACAGGTCATCCAATATGAGTATCATTGAACGTCAGTTGCAGCTTTGTTTGAATAAACTTCATCAATGGGCAACTGACAATGGATTTCGATTCTCAAAGTCAAAAGTCTGTATGCATATCTGTCAGAAAAGAGGTCACCATTTAGATCCGGTTCCAGTTGTGGAGGAGACCAAATTTCTGGGGGTTATTTTTGACAGGAGGCTATCTTTTGTTCCTCATTTACACTATGTGAAAAGGAAGGGCTTGAAGGCCCTCAATATCTTAAAAGTTATTGGCAAGACTGAATGGGGTGCAGATCGAAAGGTTATGCTCCGACTTTATAGATCTTTAGTTTGGTCTACACTTGATTATGGGTGCATTGTGTATGGGTCAGCACATAAGTCTTACTTGCAAATGCTAGATCCTATACACAACCAGGAGTTAGGCTTCGTCTTGGTGCTTTCAAAACATCACCTGTGGAGAGCTTGTACGTCGATGCACAGGAACCTAGTTTTGGTTTCGGTGCTAGACGTGCAAAATTAAATCAATGCCAAAACATCCTGCACATACTGCGGTGTTTGATAATAAATATATGAAGTTATTTGATGCAAAACCGAATGCGATTCAACCATTTGGTCTTCGCATTAAGGAGTTTTTATCAGTTTCCAACATTGATTTAACAGACATTTTGGAAACGCCTTCATATGTTATTTTGCCACCTTGGTGTATCAAACCACCAAAAATTGTATTCGATCTTGTCCATCTAAAGAAAGATTGCACAGATGCAGTTATTTATAAACAACATTTCATGGAAATCGAAGAGAGTTACTGTGATTACATTCCTGTTTACACAGACGGATCACGGGATGGGAATGCTGTGGCTTGTGCTAGTTTTTCCATGAGACGAAATAATCTCCATGAGATTGCCCGATTCAGCATCAATCTTTACTGCTGAAATTTGGGCAATCATTAAAGCCCTAGAACAGATGAAGGATTCATGTGCATCCAAGTATATTATTTTTACAGACTCACTCTCGTGTCGCCAAGCTCTACAGTACAGGACATTGGATCATCCCTTAGTTGGGATGGTGATACGAAAGTGTGTCTTTTTATCAACTGCCAATAAAGATGTTATATTGTGTTGGGTACCCAGCCATGTTGGCATTAGGGGTAACGAAAAGGCAGATGTTGCTGCCAAGTCTGCTCTGAACTTTCCCCGTGTCCATGCTGGTGTCTCCTATAGTGATTTTAAATTTCATATTAACCAATATATTTTATTCGACTTGGCAAGATGATTAGGACGGTGCGGTTGCGAATAAGCTTCATTCTGTCAAGGCAGTCCTGGGAGAGTGGCAGTCATCCTACAGGCGGTACAGTAAGGATGAAGTAATCCTATGCCGTGCACGCATAGGCCATACATATTTGACGCATTCATTTATTTTAAAGAAAGACTCTCCTCCTCAGTGTGAAAACTGTCAGTGTACACTGACTGTGCGTCACATTTTGGTGGAGTGTGATCATCTCAAGCCGACAAGAAATTATATATTTGGCAATAGAAATGTTTTGGAATCGTTTAAATTCCATCCAATGTTAATTGTAAAGTTTTTAAAACACTTCGTCCATCGCCGTTTTGAACTCTCGCTCGATGATAAACTCAAAATAATTAAAAGTTTCGAAGATGTACCTAAACCAACGTTAAGATCTTTGAGTGAAAAGTTTAGTATTGGCGAATCAACAGTTGGAGATATCATAAAAAAAACGAGAGGTTTATAAGGCAGAGTTTGAAAAGAATATTAGCGGGAATAAACGGTATTTCCGTCCAGGCAGACCCCTGAAAACCGAACACCTCTGAAAACCGGACATTTTACTTGGTCCCATGGATGTCCGGTATTGAGGGGTTTCACTGTACTTAACTTGATTTTATATATTGTATTATACTTCCCCCCCCCCCCCCCCCCCCCCCCCAGCTCCTTACACTGTTGTTTTACATAAATATATATAAATAATATGTTCATATACTTACCATTTGTGACACCCAAATAGCCGACATGTATTTTTGTGCTGGGGTGTCGTTAAACAAACATTCATTCATGTTCTGTGCAATAATATGCCAGTATAGACGATGCAATTCATATAGTGCAGCAATTAAACAATGATTGTTTTGTGGTTAAACTAGATATAAAATCGGCTTTTAGATTTCAACTGGTAATCACCACATGGATTTGATCAATTTGTTTTCTTCGACTGTAAGTACTATTTTGATAAATGCATGCCGGTCTGTCATTCAATATACATTTGAAAAGTTTGCAACATTCTTTGAATTTTGTGTAAGTAGTTACCTCAAAGGGGCCAAGATAATCCATTAGTTGGATGATTTCCTTGTGGGAGATGCTAGAGATACATCTAGTCCGAGTAATCTGACTATACCAGAGCTAGACGGACATTTGGACGGTTATGCCGCTCTCATTACACCGCTCTCATTACACCCAGATACCAAGCTATGTAATTTTTTCGCAATCGGTGCACACCAAAGAGTAGTCAAAGATTCCCGCTCTAATACCACTACACTCCTATGTTTGACGTCAAATGCCTTTACCGTGATCATTTTCAACTTTTGTTTTATTAAACAAAAAATCCACATATTAATCCACTAATACACACACTAGAATTTAAAAAAGTCCACAGCACCCACATTCAGCTAAGCTTCGGGAAACTCGGACACCAGTTTACTAAGGTCGCTGACCTATATCGTGACGTAGCTTCACATGATCGTTCACTCGGTAATTCCGTCTTCCAGGGCTCGTCTCATACGAAAATACAAGTGCCCGAGTCTGTCATAACTTTCCAAATGTCCGTCTAGCCCTTGTTCAGTCAGAGTACACGGGCTAGAGATCCAACATGCTGTTCAATACTATGAAGCCACACTGAGCAACCTATACTTTTCTGACGTACCAGTGGCTAAAGAACAAAAACAATCTGAGGGCCCCACAGATGTTTTTTTTTGGATTGTGATTAATACACTAAAAATGGAGACTGTTACGAAACAATAACATAAATGGGTCTCCAATCAGTCATTGGGTCCCTCAATTTGAAAAAAATGCGGGAGAGCTGCTTGTTGTGCAAGTGTAACTGTGGCGTTTATTGTACACAGTTAAATCGACTGAAATGTTGCTGGCCTATTCTGCAAGGATGGCATACATTTCTCTGATATTGGGAACGATGTGTTTATCAACATGCTCCAAGAATCACCGATTTTATTCATTGAAAGACATAATGAATAATTTTGGATTATTTATTAAATTATTTCAAACATTTATAAACGTATGTATACTGCAGGCAGAGAATCAGTTTGCAAAAGCAGATTTATTATTCTTAAATTTGGATTATTGACGAAAAGCTATCCATAAACATATGTATAATTATTGTATCAATGCATAACATATATATTTTGTTATATTATTGAAATAAGCCATAATTAGTAATTGCAAACTGTCTGATCACTATTACTTGTTGTTTTATTGTTTGTAGAACATATACCATTTAATACCATCCACAAATTAAAAAATATTTTTATTTTTTAAAATCTATAAATGAAGAAATAAAGAACGAAAGAAAAGAACAAACAAGTAAATAAATAGTTAAATTGATATCTGCATACATATACATGTGCAAAAGTTGCTCATTCCATTTAATTGTTGACATTCTAAAAATTACTATTATAAATCAATCGATTTGCAGTCATGCTTGCTTTGCGCCATATTATAAGGATCCAATTGTATCGGTGAAAATTACAAGTATCTTGGTCTGGGTGTGTTTATTTTGATATCATTAGAAGCGTCGCGTTTCGTAGAACATCTATTAAAATCAAGCTTTTTTTGTTTTTTTTAGCTTTTTGACTGCAGCTTGCCATCTTCTGGTTTTGTCACGTAGCTGTATTCAGTCATCAAGACAATTATTATAACTATTACATGCGTGTGTGTGACATGGATGTACACACACGCATCTTAAACATAGTTAAAATATCTTTGATAGGTATTGATTTTGTGTACAAAAAATTAAATAATGCATTTACAAAGCTAAAGAAAAAGAAAAAGGTGTCTTTCGTTTTTGTAACTAAAATCGTGTAACTATAATTGTGAAAAATGTCTGTCACTTGTAAGAAACAAAATAGTAATACATTTATTACAATAATGTTTATAGGGATATTCTTAGTTTGTAGTTATTATAACGTATTTCTTTTGTTTTTCTTCCTTTTTTTAAAATGATAAGATACTGACAAGTTTGTTTAGAATATTAATCTGTATATTTAGTGGCCATTCTCATGTTTACAATGCAGTATAGTATTTCAATATGAATTTTTACTCGAAAAGCTTTTGTGACTTGACAATAATTTAATGCACTGTGTTAATGACTACAATGTCTAGATAATCCCTTAAGCAAATTTATCGAACAGTGAGTATGAGTGAACGGCATGAAGCTTGCGACATGTATTGAAACCGTTTACAGTCTCGTATATATATATATATCAACCGCTTCCAAAGCTGTTGTTTCTTTTTCGTCAATTCATGTATATTATGATGGTTTAGATTTTGTTGAATTTTTATCTCTTTACTTACACATTTACATGTCAATTTAAAGTTTGTTAGTCTTGTTTAACAACACCACTGGAGCACATTGAATTGATTAATTAACCATTGGCTATTAGATGTCGACAATTTTGCTTCTTTTGACACGTATGAACATTTGTCGATCAGCACCAAGGGATCTTTGCTGAGCAGTTCCCTACTACAGATAAGTCAGTCTCTCTCTCCTTCCTCTCTCTCTCTCTCTCTCTCTCTCTCTCTCTCTCTCTCTCTCTCTCTCTCTCTCTCTCTCTCTCTCTCTCTCTCTCTCTCTCTCTCTCTCTCTCTCTCTCTCCGTCCCTCCCTTCTCCCAAGACTGTAAGTAAGTGATAAGGCCGAACTGATATTTGGCTCGATTTTTAATTTTTAAAAAGAAAAAACTAAACAAAAAAGAAATAATAAAATGTTGCCCAAATAAAACAAACATGCTCAGGCAATAACCAGCGTTTGTCATGAGGGATTTTATTTGTAAAATGTAGGATATTACATTTATTTCAGGACATCTGTTTTTCAACATTTTTCGTGAAAGCATGCCCATGAACAGTGACATATATATGCATATGAGTATTTGGCACCCTTAAGCCATTAATATTTTGTGACCTCCGCCTCCAAAACCATAATCGTAATAGCAACGTAAACGTATACCCGTAACAAAACTATCGATATTAGATTAATAGAAGCTATTAATTTTTGTGGATAATCTAGGGGACATGGAGGGGGAGGGGGGAAAGGGATTATATGGAATAAAGAGTAGATTGTGTTTGTGGAACATTTTTAGGGCTGGACGGATGATCTTGAGCGGGAGTGAGGTAGGTGGCGGGTGGATCTTGCTTAAAGAGTAGATTCTAATACTAAGTGGAAATGTGAAATTTCGTACCCAAAAACAAACAAAAGAATTAACCCATGAACCTAGAACTGACATAAAGTAGCTACCAAAGGAGTCGATCCAGTTCAGCTAAATGTTTTATATACATAAAAAAGAAGGAAGAAATATTTTATTTAACGACGCCCTAAAAACACATTTTATTTACGGTTATATGGTGCCAGACATATGGTTAAGGACCATACAGATATTGAGAGAGAAATCCCGCTGTCGCCACTTCATGGGCTACTCTTTTTCGATTAGCAGCAAGTGATGTTTTATATGCACCATCCCATAGACAGGGTAGTACATACCACGGTATTTGATATGCCAGTCGTGGTGCACTGGCTGAAACGAGAAATAGTCCAATGGGCCCACCAACGGGGATCGATCCCACACCGACTGCGCATCGAGCGAGTTTAAATACAAAGTCCTACTACATACATGTAGTGACTTGAAAATAATACATTGCAAAATATGTTTTGGTTATTATTATTCATACTTGCGCCTGTAATTGTAACAAATTATTTGACTGGATCACATATAGTTGTTCATTGTAAGAACTTATTTCATTTGATCCTTCATGGCTGTGGTTATTATACCGTGTACGCCTAAACATACATCTGCAATTTTTCTGTATTGGATTTTATTTGTTGAATACAGAAAATTATGTTTCAAGACATCTAGTTTTATTTTATTTTATTTTTTTGTTTAATCTGTAGTATAAATAGATTATTTTGTTTATATAAGTTTAGTTTATTTTAATCATGGTTTCGAGATCGATATGTCGGTGGCCCATTAGAATGTTACATGATTTGAAAAAACAGAATTTCCAAAACTAAACCAAACTTATAATAATAAAATATTACATACAATAGCTTTCGTTTATCATACAGCTGTATACAGAATTTTATGACCGTGTTTCACTTTCATACTGAACAAAAGAAAATAGAGTAGACATAAAAATAAAAACACGTATCGTGGAATGAAGTCTTATTACATAGAGCAATGCAAATTACGTTTCTGATGCTATGTTTGTTGAATATAAAACTACATTGCCAAAATGGTTATTCTTTATCTTTAGCACATGTATTTCTATATATATATAGAATAATACATGAGTGGCCGTTAATAGATACCATTTATCTCACAACGAGTTGTTTTAAAATGTATCTAATGAGCGAAAGCGAGTTTGATACGTTTTTAAACAACGGGTTGTGAGATAAATGATATCTAACGGACACGAATGTATTATTTTATTTCTTACATATCCTTAAAAAACAAAACAGGTTTTAAAGCCGCACACCCTAGTTCCATCCAGCGAAAATAAATTATAATTTGGTTATTCTACAAACCTGTAACACACTTAGATCACGTTTTTTATCAAATGGAGTGAAAAAGCAGGTTTTATATCGATAAATACCATGGGAATCCCCATGTCCCAATTGCTTGAAATAATTTTGAAAGTTTGTATTCTGATGTCACCGGTAGATGTCGCTCGAAGCACAACAATGCCTACGTCACGACAAATTTCACAGACTTGGGGTGCGTTCTTTTCACCTGTCCTGAACATGTTCCAACTGTTCTGTCCTGGTTGTATCCCCTCTCCAGATATCGTAGAACTTAGCAAAATTATTGGTTTTAAGGGTTTGTAACGTTTTGTATTGCGATACTTACTTGTCTGAACTTTATTGTTACTGAAAATGTTCACGAACTGTGAAGAAAAATCTCACAAATGAACAACAACAAATCGGATGTTGATTGCGCGAACCGTGCACGAGAAAACAAACCGAACCAAAATGATAACGGTCACGTGGTATACCAACGTCTGTGACATTGAAATTGAAATATCCCCTCTAAAAATAGATTAGACCTTGTCTGCTCAACGGTTTTTTCTCAGACGCGCGTGAGTTTTTCAGAAATACGAAAAATGCATTTTGTGGTATTACAAACACCAGGAGTACCAGGATTACCAAAAAACACTTAAGTAAAGTGCAATTGTATTTGTGAAAAAATGGGTTTAATAGCGAAAAACAACGCCGTAATGGTTAACAACTAGCCGTAACTAGGGTGTGTCCCTTTAAGCAAATTTTAACATCTATTTCGGCAAAAAGTTATTTACAGCCGTGCTTGTGCCCGGATGGATATCTGTCCAGTGCTGGGATGGTTTATGGTTAACGTTCACCCACGTCTCATCTTGATATACTATTAAATACCCCTGTTCTCGTAAACTGGATACTACATAGAGGGAAATAGGAGAGTCTGATATATTGGCGTCCTCAAAAATCACTTTCCCAGTTGTAGAAATATGTTGATATTTAAAATCGAGGTCGTGAAGTGTTCTACGTAATGTTGATAACGATATGTTGATTCCGCATTGATTCCCTCAAAGCCAAATTAATCTTATGTAATGTAGGTAATTCGCACTCTATAAAATCCCAGTCTGGAGCTCCACGCGGTAAGACGTGTTTGTTTCGCTTGTGCACACTGCACGTGCTTTCGTGTGCTCGACTTGGGGGTCCTTCATTTCGTTGTTTTTGTCAGCGAAATGAAGTTTTCTACTGGGATGTATGCGGCCATTGGAACTGATTGAACGCTGGAACGTTTCTCGTTTCGACAGCCTGCATCACCAGGTTGGATTCTTTTTTAGCGAGATTCCTTGCCTCCACGTCATTTCTCCGTCTGACTGTCGACTTGTTTTTTTCGTGACTCGTATGACGGCCATTCTGCAGAACGCCACGGTTGTTCGCGTTTAGTCTCTACATGTCCGAGCCTGTCCTAGCAGCACTAGAAGATTGACCGCCCCACTCTAAGAAGAAATAGTAAGCGGGTCGGCCCCTACTACTCTTTTTTCTAGACTTTACCTTGCTTTATAGTGATACCATCTCGTATCCTCCGGAGTCGGGCCCGTCCACACCACTATACCAACCCATGACGACTTGACTATACCCTAGTCTGATACTCTCTCTCGTTCAGACGGATCCGGCTTCTCAAGATCTGTATTTCAGCACAGCACTACACCTTCAACGTATATCGAGTGTCAATCTAGGGGTTTTCTTGACGGGATGCAACCCATCTCGTCCCTTTAAGCTGTGCACCCAAACGGCCTTAACGAGGATCGGACTTTAAACTTTTAGATCTGGGTTCAACATTTTATGTCGAAATTACTTCTTTTTAAAAATATTATTAAATAGTCCGATCCTCTCTTCTTTCTCTTATTTAATTTTGGACTGTCCTTCTAAAATGCTCCAAATTATATAAATATTCGGCCGAGCAGTCAATTCTTTTTTATTTTTGGCTTGTAACCTTCTTTTAAAAAAAATCTATTCTATTAACTTTTTTACTAATTGCTATTTTCAAAATTCTGCCCATTTCCCCCCCCCCCCCCCCCCCCCCCCCCCCCCATCCCGAGTCAGGCCATCGATCTTATCGGAGGTCGGACTCGGGATGGGCGTGTTCGAAACCCTAGTGGTATATGGGCACGTTAAACTAGTTATCATCATCATCATCATCTATAAAATCGGTTTACTCGTCGTCTAATAACATCTTTATCAAACAAATCGATGTGTTTTCGGTCAGGTTCTTTAACAATGCATTCTGTGATGCAGAATTTATTGTTAAAGAACCTGACCGAAAACTCATCGATCTAGCACCGCCAACCACCAGCCTAAGTTAGACGCTACTCATCGAGTTACGGAACTCTGTTTGATGACTGGGAAGGGAAAACGACTTATTATCTGTCATGCTGGTTTTATAAATATGGACTGATAGATGGTTGCAACGTGGTATTTGAAGCTAAAAAAAAACCCCAAACAGACGGAGACTACCATGGTGAGATGAAGCATGGACATTTTATTAAATGGTTTGAAGAACAACTTATGCCTTCTTTGCCAGGTTCGTCTGTCATCGACAAGGGTAATGCAAGCTATCACAACAAAATAACTGACATAAAACGATGTCCTACACATAATGTCAAGAAGGACGACACACAGTCGTTGGTACGAACCAAGAAAATACCTTTTGAGAATAGCATGACAAAATCAGTTCTTTATCATCTTGTGAAAAGTAACAAATGTGCACCGCAGTTTGTTACTGATGATATTGTCGAACACCATGGACACTTATGCCTAAGACTGCCGCCAAGACATTCGGAACTGAATCCAATAGAACTAATTTGGAGTCAAGTAAAAAAGCACATAGCTCGACATAATGATGGTAAAATGACCACGGTAAGGAAATAACTAGCACTTGTTTTGAACTCTGTCACACCTACAAACTTCTCTGATGCCGTTAAACATGTAATACAGATCGAAAAAGATTTCAGAAAGCAAAATAGTTTTATAAGAAATAAAATACCACCTGTGATAGTCTCCCATAAAGCTCCAGTCACACTGTCAAAGATCAGGACGCCGGGTTAGCCACGGATACGATCCGGCATCATTCGCGGCAATCCGTTGTGGTCCGTACTAAACTGTACCGATCCTTAGCGACCCGTAGCGCTCCCCGTTGTTAACTAACCCCTATACTTAAAGGCATACTGTTACGGATTTAAGGATCTTATTTCTCCAAAAGTAGATAATAAATGAAAATTACCTCAATGTTTCGAAACCAAATCTGGATACTGAATCACCTTAACTAAATCATGATTAAGTGAAATCCATACCAATCGTCTTGGCAATATTAATGTTTAAGTTATGGACCATTGCCATAATTCAATTTTGTTTTTTTTACAAAATATCATTAATAAGTGGAGTATGATGGTTACGTAGATTGTTGTATAAAGTACATTTAGGGACAAATCAAATATATATTTTTCACGTAATATTTTGTTAGGCCATTTAATAGGTCAGTGGTCTGTGGCAATATGCCTTTAATAACCCTTGGTTTATCCGTCGAAAACTGTAGTTAAACCGTGATGCATCCGTAGAGGACCGCGGGTAGACCACTATCCGGTGTGACCGGGGCTTAACGAAGACAGTGATGAAGAAATGAGTTCGTCGAGTGATAAATTTGCTTCTCCCAACCCATCAAGCATATAACGTTCAGTGCATTTCTTAACTGTTTAACACTGAGACAATGTATTCCCATGACATTCATTATCAGTCACTATCATACAACCTATCAATTGAACAAATATAAACGTGTATTACAAAACACGGACAATCGATATAAAACCATATGAAATACACCCACATACGAAGCCAGAGTTGGGTGTGGGGTTGGGCAGAGGGCCATGCCTCCACCAATCGCAGGTATACAATATTCTGGCCACGTGTGTGTGCAATAAGTCACAATGAACATCACGGGATTAAGACCTCACCCAGCCCTCCTAACTAAAAGGGAACGTGGCCTTCCGATGAACAAATGCCCGTGCATTAGTAAATAATAAATATTATACATTATTCATGGACATACTACCAGACAGTCATAATTTATCAACCTATCTTATAGTTATTTTACAGTGTTTTATCCCCAATAGCACCTAGACTTATTTATTTTTGTATCAGTACATTACATTAATAAAATACTTATTCACAGAATACGGGCCTCGGTGGCGTCGTGGCAGGCCATCGGTCTACAGGCTGGTAGGTACTGGGTTCGGATCCCAGTCGAGGCATGGGATTTTTAATCCAGATACCGACTCCAAACCCTGAGTGAGTGCTCCGCAAGGCTCAATGGGTAGGTGTAAACCACTTGCACCGACCAGTGATCCATAACTGGTTCAACAAAGGCCATGGTTTGTGCTATCCTGCTTGTGGGAAGCGCAAATAAAAGATCCCTTGCTGCCTGTCGTAAAAAGAGTAGCCTATGTGGCGACAGCGGGTTTCCTCTAAAAACAAAGTCAGAATGACCATATGTTTGCGGTCCAATAGCCGATGATAAGATTAAAAATAAATGAGCTCTAGTGGCGTCGTTAAATAAAACAAACTTTACTTTTATTCACAGAATAGTTTTTATTATAACAGAAAGTATACACGAAGAACATACCACGGTCTTTGATATACCAGTCGTGGTGCACTGGCTGGAACGAGAAATAGTCCAATGGGCCCAACAACGGGGATCGATCCCAGACCGACTGAGTATCAGGCACATGTTTTACCACTGGACGACGTCCAGTCCATGCAATGCTTAAGACGATCATTACTGCAACATAGGCTTCTCCTTTCGACTATCAGCAAATAGATTTATGGACCCAGTGGGCTATTTGTCATTCCAGTCAGTGCACCACAACTGGCATGGTATGTATAATCCTGTCTATATGATGGTGCATATAAAAGATCCCTTGCTGTTAATCGCTAAGAGTAGCACAAGAAGTGGAGACATGTAGTGCCCTGAATTGTAATAAATTACCTGAATTGTAATACCTGCCTTGAACTGTAATAAAAACTTCCCCGAATTGTAATACTGACTTGAATTGTAATAAAACTGCCCTGAATTGTAATAAACTAGCTAACTTGAATTGTAACAACGAATTGCCCTGATTTATAATAACCAGAGCTGCCTTCCGTTGTAATAAGACACCGTCTTGAATTGTAATAACACAAAAATGGAAAGGAACATGTGCTTGAACGACACCACACCACATTTCTTCAATTTGAGTCTGTTGAGTTTATTGTATTTAAGACGATCATTACTGCCACATAGGCTTCTCCTTTCGACTATCAGCAAATACGTATGTGGACCCACTGGGCTATTTGTCATTCCAGTCAGTGCTCCACAACTGGCATGGTATGTATTATCCTGACTATATGATGGTGCGTATAAAAGATCCCTTGCTGTTAATCGCTAAAAGTAGCACAAGGCGTGGAGGCAGCATTTTTTAAAATCTTAGTATGTTTGTTGCCTAGCTCAGTCGATAGAACGCTCGCCTGAGGTGCATGAATAACAGGGTCAAATCCGCTTGGTGGAACAATTCTCTCATATTGGGCTTTTTGCCGTCCCAGCCAGTGCCCCACGACTGGTATACCAAATGACGTGGTATGTACCGTCTTGTCTATGGATATCACTTGCTACTAATGGACAAATGTAGCGGGTTTCCTCTGACTACGTGTCACAATGACCAAATTTTTTACATTCAATAGCCGATAATTAATAAATGAATGTAATCTAGTAGTGTCGTTAAATGAAACAAACTTACTTTCTTTCCCACAGTCGCCTATACCAAGTATCACGCGGGGCACTGGTTGGGATGGCAAAAAGCCCAATATGAGATAATTGTTCCACCAAACGGATTTGACCCTGTGACCGACACACCTCAGGCGAGCGCTCTATTGACTGAGCTAGATCCCGTCCCCGACATGGTTAAGTGCAACACAGATACTAACAGAAAACATGCTGCCTTGTAATGCCCTGAATTGTAATACCTGCCTTGAATTGTAATAAAAACTGCCCTGAATTGTAATTCTGACTTGAATTGTAATAAAACTGCCCTGAATAAACTAGCTGACTTGAATTGTAACAAAGAATTGCCCTGATTTGTAATAACCAGAGCTGCCTTGAATTGTAACAAGATATCGACTTGAATTGTAATAACACAAAAATGGAAAGGAACGTGTGCTTGAACGACACCATACCGCATTTCTTCAATTTGAGTATGTTGAGTTTATTGTATTTAAGACAATCATTACTGCCACATAGGCTTCTCCTTTCGACTTTCAGCAAATAGGTGTGTTACTCGCACTCACAAATAGCTTATACCACAACGTTTGATATACCAGCTGTGGAACATACAATAGCGGATTGGACCATTCCAGAATAGCAGCTTCTCGTAATTTTAAAACATCGAAATACATCTCATGTTGCATATCTACACGCCATGATACTGCTGAAGTCTTCTGACCTTGCAGAAAGTCTGGAATATTTGAAATGCTTTTTCCTCTTTTGTAATGGGGTTTGAGGGGGACTATAACAGAGTTTTTAACACAGGGTACTGTGGGTAACATTACGTACCCTTAAATCTTGCCAATTAATATATATATATATATATATATATATATATATATATATATATGTGTCATATTGTAATTTTGTATAAATCGTGGTAAGGAAACTGCTGTCCAAACTGTGTCAAAGTGGGCAAAATGCAGTGTCTAATTTCAAACTATTTCCAAACCCAATTCCTCTAATACGGCAACTTATGGTCTGTGATGTTTTTAGTATGTACCTTCAATTTATTTTCTGTCAGAAAGCCTGATTATCAATATCGCAGTTGACAAAAAAGTAAATATGTATGAAAAAAGACCCCGTGTAATAAGGAAGATAATAGTGTATTAATGAACGGGATTTAAGCTCAGTCGGTAGAGCTCTCACCTGAGGTGTTTGGGTCGCAGGATCGAACCTACTCGATGGAACTCGTTCCAACCTGTGCAAAACGACTGGTACATATCAAAGAGCGTGATATGCAGTGCCCCGTCTGCGAGTAAATGCATATAAAAGACCACTTATTGCTTATTCGGTAGGAGTAGCCCATAAAGTGGCGGCATCAGATTTCTCCTCTCATTATCTTTGTGGTTCTTAACCACATGTCCGACGCCATGTTACTGTAATAAAATGAGTTGAGTGCATCTTTAAATAAAGCATTTCTTCTTCTTAAAGTATGTGTGTATGTGTGATTGTGTGTATGTATGCATTGATGTATGAATATCTATATATTGTATGTATGTCGAGGTTGACTGTTACATGCATAGATATTAACGCACTGGCCTTTCTGGCCTCAAAAAATGTCCCATGCCGTTGCTGGGACTCGAACCTATGGCACCCGAATCGGCCGCAAATTGTAGGCTAACCACGATGCGTTCTGAGCTGTCCAGACATCCATAAAAAGGATGCTGTTTAACTCAACCACATGTATGCAGCTCACAATCCACGCGTTCGATTCCGCTTACGTGCATGACACAGGTGGGCAGACCTGGCACTGGCTAGTAAGTATTGATGTATGAATATCTATATATTGTATGCATGTCGAGGTTGATGATTACATACATCGATATTAACGCATTGGCGCAGGGCATAATTAAATCCTTTCTGGCTTCACAAATTGTCCCATGCTGTTGCTGGGACTTGAATCAATGGCACCGAATCGCCCGCATATTGCAGACTTGCCACGATACTTTCCGAGCTATTGAGGCATCCATAAAAGGGTGCTCTTTAACTCAGCTATATGCATGCCCCCCCCCCCCCCCCCACACACACACACAGTCAACCTCAACATACATACACTATATAGATATTCATACATCAATACATACATACTTACATACATACATACATACATACACACACAAATTCCAACAAGCTAAGGGAAGATACCAAGTTTAATTTAAAATGTCCTATGTATACACTACAATAAAGTGTTTAATTATGTATAGTCAAACCTGTATTAGTCGGCCACCCAAGGGAGTAAAAATTGTGTCTTTTTGAGACAAGTGGTTGCTTTATACGGGTCAGTTTGTTCTATATTAGACGATTTGGGAGTACAATAAGGTGGCCATGTAGGATAAATGGCTACTCAACAGAGGTTTGACTGTTATCTCTCTGGGTTGTGCTGGGCAGGGAATTCCTTACCAACTATTCAACCGCTTCAACTCGGCACCTTTGGACATTTCCCCCGGAACTAATTTTGTAACTGCATACCATTGGTAGATCGATGAGATAGGACTATAGCACCAATCACCCACTACACATTAATTAACCATGTTGTCTTACTCTTAAACATTGTCTTAATATATATATATATATTTTTTTAATTATTTATTCAGTTGATAACAGCATAACAGAAATTATGTTTTACACCACTAGATAACATAAAATAAAATGTGTGCCATTTATTGTAGTGTATACATGGGCCATTTTGAAGCCACCACACTATATATTCATTTTGTGACATTTCCATGGACATAGGTAATTTGCTATATTATTTTAAAATCCATTTATATATGTGCATATTACACTTTTTCTGAATTTTAAGAAAAATAATATATAGAATAATGAGATAGATATGACAAATCAAACATTAAATATTAAATATTTGACCTTAAGATATGCATATCTACGGTAAGCTGCATACTTTTCGATTTTGTGACATTTCATTAAACACAAGCATATGCAAATTGTTTGAAACATAGCAATGTTAAAGCAGTTTAATTTTTCAGACAATTATTTTGCGCAAACAATATGTCAAATATGACTTTATTTTGGAAGAAATGCTAAAACAGTTATTTTGCTTACAATAATGCAGAATCACCCTCCTCAAATCTTGACACATTTTGCAGGCGTCTACATGTCTGTCTGAACATCTTTTGCTTCCATAATGTTTTTAATTATGTGCAGTCATTTATTTAGCAATTACTTCAGTTACGTCATTTTTAGGTGATATTGTGAGCACATTTTCGAGCATTTTCCCGCGTTCATAACGGACATTTTAGCGCTTTTGTATAAAACGTGTTTTGCAAATGTCACCCGTCTACATAGCGTTTTTTACGTTTGGCAATGTTTTTGTCTCGTGTAAATAATTAATGTGGATTAATTCATGTTTAATTATAAATCCATATAGGCAAATAATCTGGAATTAATCTGAGGCATAAAACATAAATGTACGTTCCGAATTATGCTTATTATAGGAGATTTAAGGTAATGGGACGCAAACATTATTGTGTAAGAACATTACTATAGATTTGTAAACTTAAACGTCCCGCCAGCACCACCAGTTCATTTGTTTAATAAACACATTTCATCATTAACATGATTAACATTACACCAGCGTGATTAGTGTAGCAAATCTTGTGTCCCCTGACAGCAACGTGTCTGATGTGCTAATGACTTTTATTGTTTATTATAGTCAGGAACTGCTGTTTGCTGTTTTAATATTTTCTATTTTACATTTACCTACATTTGAGCTGTATTCTCATGGTGGGGTTTAGATTTCTGGATCGAATGAATCACATGTACATGCCCATTATGTACCTATGCTTTATTTAACAATTTGTTAAATGGCCTGACTTCCGTAGGAAGGAAGGAAGGAAATATTTTATTTAACGACGCACTCAACACATTTATTTACGGTTATTTGGTGTCGAAGATATGGTTAAGAACAACACAGATATTGAGAGAGGAAACCCGCTGTCGCCACTTCATGGGCTACTCTTTTCTATTAGCAGCAAGGGATCTTTAATATGCAACATCCCACAGAAAGGATAAAACATACTACGGCCTTTGTTACACCAGTTGTGGAGCACTGGCTGGGACGAGAAATAGTCCAATGGGTCCACCGACGGGGATCGATCTACTGGGCTACGTCTCGCCCCACTGTATTAACAATACCGGTATATTCATTGTTTGCATATGTGCTATTTGACAGATCGTTAAACGCCATCAAAATAAAGTACTTTTGTATATTAAATCACAAAACAAAACACAACTTGGTAAGCTAAATAAAAAAGCAGCCTTCAAAGAAAAAGCCTTGCCAGAGGCAGGATCGGGATGGGGGTTGGGGTTGGGGGTGGGGCGGGTGAGGGGGAGGGGGATGACCGAGATAAAGGGCGCAAAGGGTCCGACTTTCTAACGGGGTTTACTACCAGTAATATGATTTACTACCAATAATATTTTTTATTCAGAATTATTGGGATGAGTGAGCTAAATACCCTTAGCCCCTCCCCCTGCTTCGCCGTGCCTGGTGGGTGGGGCATGCTCGAACCATGAAAGGAAATGTTTATTTAACGACGCACTCAACACACTTTTTTGACGGTTATATGGCTAACCTTGAAAAGATGTGGGCATGTATAACTGTTTCAAGTTCAAACGAAAAGCGTCCACGGAAATCAAGGCAAGAGAATCATTGCCATCTGTTATCATGCCAGCACCTGGACTGAGTACCTGGGTACAAAATTAAAGGAGTTCATGCTTTGATACAATTCCAACATAACAATGTCCAGCATAACAAGACATATTCTGTAATCTAATCCAACTTGATTTTACCGCGTTATCTGTTCAACATGGAAGACCCACTGTTCAGTTCAGATATTTTGTTTTATATTTGCTTTATAATAGTGTAAAAGTGTGTAGATATAAAAGTCCCCCCCCCCCCCCCCCCCCACACACACTTTTTGGCACCTTCCTACGCCAGTGCTACAGAAAGAAACCAGACAGCACCCACATGAAGCTAATCTTCGGTCGCTCTGTCGCTTTGATGATTGTCCGCTCACTTGATGCGTGATCGGTCTGGGACGTCGGTGGGTCCATTGCGCTCTTTCTCCCTCCAACCAGTGAACCACGTCTGGTATATCAAAGGCTGTGGTATGTGCTATCAAGAAAACAAGACAATAAAATGAGCTGGCTATCACTTACTTTGAAATAATTTTTACTTAAAATGTTTGGGAAAAACTACTGGGAACAATTAATTGAATTAACATATTCCTTTTTGTTCATAAAGACGCATCTAATGATATATTAGGAGCGGGAGGTAGCCCAGTGGTAAAGCGTTCGCTTGATGCGCGGTCGGTCTAGGATCGATCCCCGTCGGTGGACCCATTGGGCCGTTTCTCATTCCAGCCAGTGCTCCACAACTGGTGTAACAAATGTCGTGGCATGTACTATCCTGTCTGTGGGATGATGCATATAAAAGATCCCTTGCTGCTAATCGAAAAGAGTAGCCCATGAAGTGACGACAGCGGGTTTCCTCTGAATATCTGTGTTGTCATTAACCATATGTCTGACGCCATATAACCGTAAATAAAATGTGTTGAGTGCGTCGTGAAATAAAACATTTCCTTCCTTCTTTTAATATATTATTCAAGATATCGTGAAATAGATTTGTTTTCATTGCTTGGATGCTTCCCACTTCAAACTCCGTATGAAGTAAACGAATGCCATTCCCCCAGTAAATTACCTTCCCATTCACCCACATATTCCACAAGTTAAAGTTATCTTTGAATTAGCAGGCCTGGGACATCGGCGGGATTGGGAAATCACCATAGGCGTACGAACTTTCATTTTTGTAAGATACAGGCTACATTCCTGAGTTTGCTGCATTGTAAGATGTTTCCGACTAATAAAATATTTCTACGATTAATATTTGTAAGAAGATCAAGCTGGATTTTGTCTTCAAATAATTTCAAAATAAAAATATTTTAGCAAATAAAATGAAATTTAACCTAGTATAAATATTAGAACGATAAGAAACACGTTATATACTTGATATGTAATTACTATCGTTAAAAAGTCTCTGTTAGTCGATAACATCTTAAAAATTGCAGCAAACTCAAGAATGTCTCTTTAAACGAAAATGCCCGAATCTGTATAACAACATGTATTCATCACCTTTAAACGAAAATGCTCGAATCTGTATAACAACATTTATTCATATTAGCATTACTATCAAACAGCTATATAGGGTTGCAAACGAATCATAACGCATTTTACATGGATTGCAACCAACTTTAAGGGTATAATGATAGAAATACATGTTAAAAGGTCTCAGGTTAGCATATTTTGCCCGAATATCTGTATAATTTTTGCCCGAATTTAAGATTTTGCTCCAGCACTAGGTGCCCCCTGTAGAGTACGCGTATGTAAATCATTGTCGACAGAAGTCTGTTTATCAGCGCCACCAGAATAAAACCAATCCGCGATGGTTTTGAGCATTAGTGTAAGTATATGACAATCGATAACTAAAAGCTTAATAAAAGGAGATGCGCATTGCCACTGGTCGCTGATGTGTTGCAAGCTTCACGATAAGACGAGCAGTTATGGGTAAGTTTTGAATTAAGTGAGAATGAGGAAGGGATGTGAGCCTGTTTTTTTCCATTGTTTTACTATTTTTTGTCGTCGATGTGAATTTATTTTTTTATCAGTAATCTAGGTTTACACATTGTTGTACTTTGCAAGTAACGTTTGCTAAATGTACTTTTGTTTTTCGCAGCTTACAAACACCCGAACTTGCATCTGTCGAAAATATATTTTCTTTTCATCCTCTTAATGTTCTATGGAAGTGGAACATTTACAGAAAACAGTAAGTTAATTTTAATTTTATAACATATTTTTGTTTATTAAGCATTTCAACCTTAATTTATTTCAGTTCAAAACATTCTTACATTTTAATAATAAAGTTAATCTTAATATTTGTCTTATTTTGTAAGCAGTTTAATCATTATTGTTAGGATGTGCGATGTAGTTCAGAGGTAGAGCTCTTGCCCGAGGTACTTTGGTCTAAATTCCCTCGTTAGACCGAGTTTCTGTTTTTGTACCTGTCCCAGCCAGAGCCCCACGACTCGTATATCAAATGTCCTGGTATGTTTTGTCCTGTCTGTGGGAAAGGGCGTATAAAATATCCCATGCTGTTAACAGAAAACAAAATTTTGTCTAAGACTATATGTCAGAATTGCCAAATGTTTGACATCCAAAAACGATGACTAATATATCTTACCTTAAGATTAAGACCAAACGGGCTTTATATCTGGCAGATGCATCGGTGAATATATTAGAAATATCTATGAATTATTTCATAATACAAAAAAGAATAAAATCCCAGGCCTTCTTTTATCAATTGATGGTAACGAAAATGGATTGAAACGTTATATTTTAATATTAAATATTGTGTAATTGTAAATGGACAAACAACTGAATGGTTCAAAATATCTAGAGAATGTAGACAAGGAGACTCATTATCACCACATAGTTTCGTACTATGTGCAGAACGTTTAGCTTTATTAATAAGAACAAATAATCATATTAAAGGGATTTCAATTGAAAATCAAGAGTTTCTTATATCACAATTCGCAGATGACACAGCAATTACGCTAGATGCAACATAACAGTCTTTTTGATAAAATCTTTATATTTTAAAATTCTATGTAAATGTCTCCGGCCTTCATGCAAACATAGATAAATCTAAAATTATATGGTTTGGTAGTCGAAAAATAGCAACGAAATACTTTGTTCAAGTCTAACATTGACTTGGGATAAAGGAATGTTCACCTTTTTGGGAGTTGATTTGTCTACTAATCTTACAGATATGGTAACTGTTGATTACAACAAGATAATAAGAAAGAAACCACCTTATTGATACAGTGGCTAAAAGACTATTAACTCCATTAGGTAGAATTGTAGTTGTAAAAAAAGTAGTAATGGCCAAAATTAACCATTTAATTTTAGCATTACACAACCCGACAGAACAAACTATTAACGAATTAAACAATTTATTTTAAGTTTTATTTGGAATGGTTCTATTGGTAGAATAAAGTGCAACATAATAACTAAACAATATGAAGAAGGAGGACTCAAGATGTTCAATGTACAGTATTTTATAAATGCATTAACAATGTCATGGTTTCGGAGATATATACATAAACAATCACAATGAACACATCTTCTAAAACTGACATATCCAAATTTGCATAACTTCGTTAATTTTGGAACGGAATTTGTAAAACAAAAATTAAGAACATTAGATAATACACTTTGGCATGATACATTTCAGGCATGGGTTATATTTTTTTAATAAAATACAAATAACGTCATAGAGAGATATGTTGCATCAACCTATATGGTATAACGAAGGTGCGAAGGTCGGAGGCAAACACATATTCTATAACAAAATGGTTGGAGAAAAAGGAATTGTCTTCATATATGATCTAATTGATAATGAAGGTAAGATACAAAAAGGTAGACTATATAAACAATATTCTACATGACACAACTTTTATAAAAATACAAGGACCTTTAAATGCGGTAAGGGACTTAATAAATAAATATGTTTCGAATAAGTACAATTGTAATATGCATATACATATCCCGACAAAAAATATGTTATAAGACCAGACAAGAGAATTTAAAAAAGATTTTCATAAAAAAAAACCCCAACAACAACTGCAAACCAGTCTCACAAAAGAAATGGGGGTAATTAACGTTTTATTAGAAATTCGTTTAATTGGTATAAAGCATATAGCCTTTACCATAAATTAACTAAGGACACGAATTTGAAGAGGTTACAGTATAGACTAGAACACAGAATACTGTCTACAAACACATTTCTCAGCAAAAACAACATTCAGCAAGATGACAAAATTGTTCATTCAAAAAATCTATTCCAGATACTCTTATTAATTTATTTTTGTTCTGTCCATTAATACAAACATTTTGACAAAACCTACATGGATTGCTAAAACAAAGAATGTACTTGTATTAGGCATCTTCATTTTAAAGTTACATTCTCTGGTTACCATATTATAACATCGTGTACAAATGTGAAATACAAGCTCAAATGCACTTTTAAAAAAGTTGTCCGTGTTCGCTATGAACGGATATCGTCAAACGTATACGCTTGATTCGTCGCCTGTGCCGCCAAAGCTCGGCAAAGCACAAACGACAGCCTGCTGTCAGTTTCAGTTAACACGTGCGTTTGCCGATTTCAAATTGTAGAGTTCGTCTCAAAAAATTAAAAGAGAAATCTTGCGCTGTACGAAGAACGTTCGGTGAGGATACGGTACTAGAGTCTTTAGTTAAAACAGGTTTGATCTTGACACCGTATTATCGACAGTCGTACCTTCCTATTTCAGAGTTGATATTTTATAAAGTGTTAGTAGAACTTTCAAAGTTTAGTTTGTATACTAGTACAAAATTTAAAATAAAATATACTAAAGTAGACAATGAACGTTTTCACTTCTTAAGTTTACGTGTTAAAATCGACAAATTCAAATAAATATTATTTCGTTTGGAAAGGGTAAAGTTGTGTGTGTGTGTGTGTGTGTGTGTGTGTGTGTGTGTGTGTGTGTGTGTGTTCAACGATATCAAAGATAAAGCATATTGATTTAATAAGCATCCGACCCCATACAACCGTAAATAAAATGTGTTGAGTGCGTCGTTAAATAAAACATATCCTATCCTTCCTTCCATCTGCTGTTGGATATCTAACATTTGGTAATTTTGACATATAATCTTAGAGAGGAATCGGGTGCATGTGCATGGGGAGGGTATTGCAGGTCGAAACCCTTACTTGCCCAAGCTTAAACAAAAATTGAAATGTATTTTTGGGGGGAGCATGGCCCCATATAAACTTCGCTCAACACAGTCTATAACCCCAACCCCTGGACACGCGCTTTGGAAACCCGCTACATTTTTTTTTATAGCAAGGGATCGTTTATATGTACCATCCCACAGACAGGATATCTCATACCATGGTCTTTTTGTATACACGCCGATGGGGATCGATCCTAGACTGACCGCGCATTTCCAAAAAACACATTTTTAGGTCTAAGTAATGAATAAAAATAACATATAGTCTTGAAAAATGTTACGTAAATCGAACACAGTACCCTCTTCCTCTACCCCTAGAGCGTTACGTAATTAGTATCACCCCCTTACATGTAACGCGTATGCCAACAGCTAGCCACTGTCAACATTTTAAGGCAAATCCCCCACTCACCGACCCCTGGAAAGGCGTTGTACCATACCTCTATGGATATAAATATGTTTTGGAGATATGAGACGACCCCTCAATCAAGACAGTTAAATTTGTTCAAAAACTGCGAAATCTCACGTGATCTCTTGTTGGGGAATTCTATACTTGTGATAAGCCAATGAAAACCGAGATCGGTACGAGCCCGTCAAAAGTGTTCCACTTTCAAAATACTAGCTTTGTTTTGACCTGGAGAAGCCAGCGTAGTGAAACCAATGCGGAGTGCGGCGTCATATATGCACCAAACGTAATTGGATTTTCTGTTCTATATGCTTAAATAATAAAAATATTCCAGGGAATGTAGTTTTAAGTTACATATATTCTATTTCAAATAATTGTACATGATAATCATAGGGCAGATTATATATTAAATTTCA
>NW_024534085.1:0-22500 GCF_016097555.1 Gigantopelta aegis | reverse complement strand
GACACAATGTGATGGTATCTGTATTGTCTATGGACACACCACATTTGGATATTTTCTCAGCCTGCTGTCTTTACAAAACCTGTGTTGCCTATCAACTTATACATCGTCCAGTTTCTGCTACAAAGGATATGGATATATTCTGCTTCTGCTATATTTACAAAGCAGTTATAACGTAGTTTGAAATTTGTCTATAGATGTCTGTAATATTCAAGAAATAAGAATTTTATAGATTGTTTCATTATAAATATATTCTTTGTCAAAACATTTGTTAGCAAATCTGCTATATTTTCACAAAATGTATTATCTGGCTTGTATCAATATAAACGGTTTGTTTGTTTTGTTTAACGACACCACTAGAGCACATTGATGTACAGTGACGTAGGCAAGATTTTGTAGGGGGGGGGGCACCTGGCATCCAAGCAAACAATGATATCGAGTAGTGGGATATGACACAGGAAGCTTTTTAATGTTATTAATAAGCAAAAAGGTAAAAATTTCCCGGGATTCACCCCTGGCTACGCCACTGTTGATGTATTAATAATTGGCTATTGGATGTCACTGTGTCAGTAGTAGGGATGAAACCCGCTACATTGTTTCAATTAGTAGCAAGGAATATTGTATATGTCCATCCCACAGACAGGATAGCACATACCACGGCATTTGATATACCAGTCGTGGTGTACGGACTGGAACGAGAAATAGCCCAACCGTGCATCAGGCGAGCACTTTATCACTGGGCTACATCCCGCCCCTAATATAAACGAATTGCTATATTTACAACCAAAAATATATTATTATGATATATATGTGCGTGTGCGTGTGCGCCTGTGCATGTGTGCGTGTACGTGTGTCGTGTGTTTCATGTGTATAAAGATTGTGTCAATATAAATGTATTCTCCGTCACATTGTTTGCTTGTACAAAACATGCATTATGTATCAATATAAATATATTCTTTTTCACAGAATTGGCTTGGCCCACAGCTTTGTCATATTCACAAAACAATATATTTGTATTATCTAGACTATATCAATATAAATTTATATTTTTATCACAGAATGTGGCTGTGAGTTTGCCATATTCACAGAACATAAACTAGTATTATTTATATTGCATCAATATAAATGTATTCTATGTCATAAACTTGCTTGGTGTGTAGGTATTATATATTCGCAAAGGATATTATCCAGATTGTATCAATATAAATGTATTACAGTGTGTTACATGTCACATACTAAGCTTGGCCTATGTTGGTCATAGTTACAAAACATATATTATCTAGATTGTATGAATATAAATGTATTACAGTGTATTACGTCACATACTTAGCTTGGCCTATGTTGGTCATAGTTACAAAACATATATTATCTAGATTGTATGAATATAAATGTATTACAGTGTATTACGTCACATACTTAGCTTGGCCTGTTGGTCATAGTTACAAAACATATATTATCTAGATTGTATCAATATAAATGTTTTATCTGTTACAGAACGTGTCCAGTTGGGGGGGGGGGGGGGGTTACAATATGTATAACTATGTATTATCGCACGGACACACATCTACTGTGTAGCAATGTGGTTGTATTCTGGATCATACAGCTCTGGTACGTCATCAGACCCGTCCGTATGGTTGTACATATCCTCGTCTTCAAATCTGTCTCCCTTGATGTGGCTGTACATCTCATTGTCCGTCCGTCCGTGTGGTGTAGGTTCTGTCGTGTTGTACAGATCTCCAGTGAGGTCGGCTGCACCAATGTGGCTGTAGTTTAGATCTAGGTTTCTGTCTCGTTGTGTCTCGTGCAGAGTGTTGTATTCATCAGAAGCTTTTTCTGCTGGACCTTCCAATTCATAGTCATCTGTTTCTGGGCTAGAGTCACCTGGACTCTCCAGTTCAAAGTAATCACCTGGACAGGCGTAACTGGACGAATCTGCTGAATAAGCCGTTACTGGCTTTGCGTCATCTGGACCCGCCATTTCGTAGTCATCACGTGGCCTGACGCCATTGGGTAGATCCGCTAAATGACGAGTTCCTTGTAGTGCGTCATATGCAGCAGCAAGGTCGTAGTCGATGGACGAAACAGCGATTGGACCACGTGTGGTTTTCGTGTTTGGCTGAGCACAGTATGCCACATTTCTAAAACAAAAAGAAAGAAAAAAAGACCACGCAAGGTTTTCGTCAGCACAGCACAGTACGCCACATTTCTAAAAAAAACAAAAAAGAAGAAAAGAAGAAAGAACACTGAAAATTAATTTTAAGCATAGTAAAGTCTTGACTTCCAGTTGTTGTTGATAAAAACGAATGGTGTAAATTAATATCTGTACTATGTGTTGGCAGAAACGAACAGTACACGTGGTAGGCGGAAATTAATTTGGTATCCAAGAGTAGGTGGGTAAGAAAATGTTTGTGTAGGCTACATTTTATATCTTATAGAAAATGGTCTTATTAGTAATCTCAGCACAACCGGGAGTTAGCGAAATTACAACGCAACCGTTGAGTTGGCCAACTTTGTCGTAACAGTTGACAGTCTGAACCTAGCATTAGTTGCTATTCACACAATACATGTATGTTCTACTATTGATAATTTAAATTTCAAGTTTAATATAAATCAGCATTATAGGATTATCTATGTCTATAAACTGACATACTCATATTGGAATCTGTTTGTTGCACTGTTGTCACATTGCTCATAGTTGTTAGGTACAGAGGCAGTAACATGGACCGGTGATGCAGCTGTTCTTTGACCATTCATTTTAGCAGATTGGAAAAAATATCTCTTGCTTCTGCAATACATAAATACACATGTACCGATGAATAACCATTACAATGAAACACTGTAATACAATTTCAATGCTAATTGCTATATCTTTATGTGTGAATGTCTATAAACTTTATTGTTTTGTTGGATTTTTTATTTGATTTATTATTACCTATTTATTTGTGTAAATTGTTTTTAACCTCATATGTTAAGACACCACCACAAAACAAAATAACTCATTTGCATATTATTAAGAGTCCATATGTTGGGGTTTTCGGGGTTTTTTTTCCTCTCTGTGTGTGTGTGTGTGTGTGTGTGTGTGTGTGTGTGTGTGTGTGTTTGTGTGTGTGTGTGTGAGAGAGAGAGAGAGAGAGAGAGAGAGAGAGAGAGACAGACAGACAGACAGAGACAGAGACAGAGAGACAGAGAGAGACACACAGACAGACATAGAGAGAGAGAGAGAGAGAGACAGAGAGAGAGAGACAGACAGACAGACAGACAGACAGACAGAGAGAGAGAGAGAGAGAGAGACGGGCAAACAGACAGACAGAGAGAGAGAGAGAGAGAGAGAGAGAGAGAGAGAGAGAGAGAGGGGCAGACAGACAGACAGACAGAGAGAGAGAGAGAGAATAATATGGTATTTTCCCTTTTGAATTGTAAACCTAGGACTTTATCCAGCTATTAGTAAACCTAAACTTTCAACCTGCATAATACTCGACCTAATTAATTTAACCTGTTTCACAAAAGCACAATAAAACCACGCCGTCTATATACAGTATGAGGATAGCGAAAAAAAGTCTTACTTTCACCAAAATTTTACTTGATCGGTTTGCCCATGAACTCGTATGATCTACAACGTCATGATTAAATATTTCTGATTAATTAAAATATATTTATTTTGCTTCTTTTTTTTTTTTACAGTTTCCTCGAAATCGTCATTAGGTTTTACCCAAAAAAATAAGAACGATTTTCCGGCTCATTTATTTGTGTTTGTTGTTTGGTGTTGTTGGTTGGGGGGTTGGAGTTGGGTTTTTTGGGTGGTGGGGCTTTTTTGGGGGGTTGGGTGTTTTTTGGGGGGTTTGGGTGTTTGGGGGGGGTTGTTGTTGTTGGGGTTGGGGTTGTTTTTTTGTTGTTGTTTTGGGGGTTTTTGGGGGTGGGGGGGGTGGGGGGGGGTGTATTACGTAGATGACTACGGTAATACCTTTTCATCCAGATAAGAACAACTAGTCCAGCTAATACCAGCAGTGCTATTACACCAACTGCAACACCAGCAATCATGCCACCTGGAAAGAGTTATATGTAATAATCTTACATTTGTTTTGCAGAAACCTGAACAACAATGTTTCAGAGTTATAGTACCATATGGCGAAATGTAAGTTTTGCTGTTAAAGACATACTGTCACGGATTTAAGCACCCCTTATTTCTCTAAAATGGATAATAAATAAAAATTACATTAATTGTTGGAAACCAAATCTAGCTATCGCATCACCTTAACTGAACCATGATGGAGTGAAATCCATGTCAACCCTCTCAGCAATTTTAGTTTTTGAATTATGGACCATTGCCATAATTCAATTATATTTACAAAATATCATTAATAAATGGAGTATGGTGGTTATGAAGATGGTTGAATAAAGTACATTTAGGGACAAATCAAATAATTTTTGTTCAGGTAATACTTTGTTAGACCATTAAATAGGTCAGTGGTCTGTGACAATATACCTTTACGAAATACTGAGGCACGTTCCCCACTCATTTTAAAAAGACAGCACATTTTCCAACGTCAGTGCTAGTGTCCACAATTACTCGAGCACGGGCCGAGTCTAGCAAGACTTGAGTCCGTACACAGGACTCGAGTACCCGTACAAGTGAGCCAATGTAGAGCATTAATTTCAGCAGTAACTAATCAGCAATGCAAGTTACAGAATAATCATATGATCAATTGCTAGTTTCTCTTTTCAATCTGGCCGTCCGCCAGTCATAATACTGAACGTGTCAACTGGTCTCTAAATACAATAGCACGATTTGGCATCCATGTTCAGCGCTGAAATTAAGATGCATAATGTTATTTTACTTTATTGGTTAGTCTCGTTATCATCTAGTAAGGTCTAGTAAGTGTTGGGTGCTTTGAGCCCGGGTCGACAAGTCCCTAGTCAGTGCTAGAGAAACCAGACAGAACAGAACCTTATTCACTCAGAACACCGCCTGTGTTGCATTCGAGGTGGTTTACTAACATTTCCGCAGCAACTATACTGCTTAAAAAAATAATACAATCAAATATTCAAATAAATAAATAAATTCACAACACATAGTTAATCACTTTCACACAGGTACACAATAATATACATTTAAAATGCACCTGCACTATTAAACCATTGAAAATCTGTTCATTACCTTTCAGTAATAGATATAAAAAAAAAACCCCACTAGGTTATTACCCTCCTGAACCACTAATGTTAAAATCTATACTCACATATTTGATACATAATATTTTTCCTAGATGTATTTTAAGTAAAGGAATATCCTCGTAGCTCTCCATTCTTGACAAATAATGGGATTCGGCCCTACCCGGGCATTCCCCTATACGTAATTTAATCAAACTTATAAATAAGTAACTTACGAAAAATAAATCTTTTTAAACGCGTTGTAAATCAAATTAATAAATGTACATAATTTCTTTATATTTGATATTTTGGGGAGTTAAATAGCTGACTTAATTTAAAGGTGTTGGGTCTAATATAGAACTATTTTTCTTTAGGTACGTAATTCTTTCATTAGTAAAATGGAGACACTGAAATAAATAGTGGAACTCATCACCTACTGCAATGTTACAGAGAGGACATATTCTATCTCTTTTTTCAATATTCTGCCATCTGCCTGTTTCAATCGGTAGATAATGCTTGCTAGTTCTGAACCGGCTAAAAATAATACGAAACTTTTCAGGCAAGTACAGAAAGTAGTTTTCACATTCATGTTTTGTTTTAAATATCCTATAGGTAATGCATTTTGGATAAGAGTTTAAGTTATCATTCCAAGCTTGTAAGTATTGATCTCTAAGTCGTTCAGAAACTGTACGAATAAAAGTTTTGTTATTTGAAATATTTTGGTTTAACTAGTAATTACCCAAACCTAGTTTATTTTTTGAGTATCAGGTATATGTATCAGCCATTTAAACCTAAAACCATACTGAAAATGTTCACTTATCATAATTCTATACAGTATAGCTGTTATTTTGGATGCCTTTTGAGTTTTCAACGTCCCCCAAAATTTAAAATCCTAATTCTCCGTAAATCATGGGTAGTGGTGTACTCTTTCTTATCCTCAATATATCTCTTTGAAAAGTTTGTTCAATGTTTTTATTATTACCAAACCCCATGTATGTATAGCTATCAACAATTTTTTGTGTGTGCTTTTGAGCCAAAGATAACTATGTTTGACTTCTCGATATTTACTATTAGTTTTCATTTATCGCAGTATTATGGAATAAAAGCGTTTAATGAGTTTTGCAGTTCGTCCGAAGATTCTGCCAAATAACTGTATCATCAGTGTAAAGTAGCATAGTAATTATTATAAATAGATCAGTATTGTTATGTTCGTAATCTAAGTTGACCCCTTTATATTGTTCATCCACTAGTACATCTTCTAAATCATTTAAATATATAGCGAATAATATAGATGAAACATGTTCGCCCTGACGTACACCATTTTGACATAAAAGAAAAATAGGCAGAATATTCGTTATTGTGACTAACACGTGATTTGATACACCCCCACCCCCTAATAATTCTGAATCAAAAATATTATCTGTAGTACATCTTAAGGCAAAGAAAATTTTTACTTGTATAATGCAGAAAATTGCATTTCAGGACATCTAGCTTTATAAATTTTATGGGGAGCATACCCACGAACCCCGATAGAAACTTTGCTTTGCGCCCTCGACCTCAGTTAGCCACCCACCACTACTACCAAAATCACCAACATGCCCATGTCTACATGCTTCCGCCGTGCCTGTTTGGAAATTGTTTTGTAAGTTTGAGATGTGAGCTAGTGTAAGTTTAAAGCCTAAGTGTTATAGTAGTCTTGGCATTACTCGTCAGGTCGTTTTTGACGCAAACTGACGATACATTTTTATGTGATTATAAATAACATACTTGAATCACTCTTTGGGCTGATTTGTCTTTGCGATTCGGTTGAACCAGCTATTGCCTGTGTAGACCTTGTGTTTCCTGTCTGGTCTGATGCGGGACTAGTCTTCTCGGTAGACAAGACGTGTGTTGTTGTAGACGTTGTACGGGTTGTGGTTGACGTTGACGTAGATGCGGTTGTTGTCCTAGTTTTGTCTGAAATATTGAAATAAACCGCAATGCATGGACTCTGTATTAGGCAACCCATTTCTGCTGTATGATAAATATAGAATATCAGGTTACTGGGGCATGAGACCTTATAAGGATTTTTTCGCCCCCCAAAAAATGGTGACATTTGGGGAGGGGGGGGGGAATTCAATATCTTTATTAAAATTCAAAACTTGTGCATAAAACTTTTGGACATGAATTATGTACTCGTAATTAGTTAATTGATTTTTATAACTAATTTGAAATGTCACGTTTTTTATAATAAAAGTTTATTTTTCCCTAAAAGTTGTAAAGTTAAAAAGAAAACCTCATGTATTTTCTTACTTCTTTATCTGCTTTAAAAGATAGTGAATTTAATTTTCAAGAATGTCATGTGAAGTTGATGAAATTTGAAAATATATTTTGTGACGGACGTGATATTGTTTGTGACGGATGTGACATAAAAAGAAATATTTGCCAAGATTTTGACTGTTTCATCATATGGAACATCTTTACCATAGACATAGAAACCTTCATACCCTTGTAACTTGTGCCTAACATTTTAGTCATGAATTATGTAACTAGTTAATTGATTTTTATAACTAATTTGAAATGTAACGTCCGTCATATCTTGGATAATAAAAGTTTAGTTTTATCTAAAAGTTATAAAGTTAAAAACACAACATCATGTATTTTCCTACTTCTTAATCTGTTTTAAAAGACTGTGAATTTAATTTAGAAGAATTTTATGTCAACTTAATGAAATTTGAAAATAATGTGACATAAGAATATAAATTTGTCAAGATTTTGATTGATTAAACATATTTATTGTTTTCAGTCACATTGCAAAAGTAGGTGATTTCATCAGCTTAGAATTTTTCATTTTAATGTACATGAAATGACTGGTAGAAAAAATTGATTTCTGCTTATTTTAATTTTACTTTTTCAGAAAATTAGGGGTGAATAATAAATTTCAGCCAGACTTTGCCTTTACACTGTATGAGATATTCTACTGGTATAATATATAGGTCAGATTTGTTTTTACATTATAAAGTTTAATCAGATGTCATCATTATGTTTATTAAATTATGATTATTAAATTACATCAACTGTCTAGTTATTTTCTCTGCATGTCATTGTAAAACAACATAGTGACCTAACAAAATGATTCTTGGGAAATAAAATAGAAGATATAGGAGAGCAGAGTTTATAGGTTGAACTTGCTCAAACGTTTCTTGTGTCCAAATGATGTCACGTCCGTCACACTTATTAATACGTAAATTTATCCAAAAATGCAAGTACAAAATATATGTTTTCTTGGGTGAAGTAAGCATCACTTACATGGTTTCTATTAATACAAAATGTAAAGAAAAGTATACACAAGTTTCCATGGAAACATAGTTTTATAGTGTCAAAATGTCACGTCCGTCACAAAACA
The DNA here is from genome assembly GCF_016097555.1 of Gigantopelta aegis. NCBI lineage: Eukaryota > Metazoa > Mollusca > Gastropoda > Neomphalida > Peltospiridae > Gigantopelta > Gigantopelta aegis. The sequence goes on along the minus strand of NW_024534085.1, from coordinate 13,973 downwards.
AATACCATGAAATGCCCCTACTACATTTTGATAGTGTGGAGTTTTTTGGCGATGTTTAGATAACGGTGTAACAGACGACTTTCAACGTGCCTGTTACACCGTTACCAAACCGAGCCAAATAACCACAATATCAAAACGTAGTAACCTGATTTTTTTTATCATGCAACCCCTTTCAAGTTATATTTTTGCAATATGTTTCAGTCAAAAGCAGTATAGAAACTATTAGTATTATCGTGTAAAAAATACTACCGGAAGTCGGATAATAACAGGTGCCCGAAAGCATCTTGGGAATGGGATAGCCAGCCAAAACGTTATGTGTCTCTAAATTTTAAATACAATAGTTTGATTTCAAAGTCTGCTGTGTCACATAATTACAAGTTTTGTAACCTTTTCTATGAACATAAACAAGTAAAAGTTTATGTGTGACCTGAAGAAGATCTACATAACTGGCTGCTGGTGACTGTGATGTCAGACGCTGTTCAAATGCAAACATTCTTTGCAGGAAACTACTTGGGGTTTGTTTGCTTCAAAATGTTTAATTCAAAACACTGGCTAGTTCTGAATGGGGGTGAATAGTGGAGAATTGAAACATAAGAGGCAATTTGATGTTACGGGAAGATTAAATGTTATATATATTTATGCAGTTCAACATTTATTGTTTTATATTGATGTTTGAAAAATTAGGAAATGACCAACGTGAAAACTCATTTCCTAGTGACGTGATAACACATAGTAACGCCAAGGTTATCATGCTAGCAACGGAAGTGTTATCAGGCAGTGACATAATAACACTTCGAATTATCATGTAGGGGTCATCAGGTCACAGAAATCATGGTTGCATGATAAGCTTAATTATAAATGTTTTGTGAACAATTTTACATTCACGTTTAGCGTAGTCATTAAAACAAACGTGTTTCAAAGATATTACTTGAAAGTGTATGCTCTTCTATGTTTGGCGTGGAATGCAGCTCAGTGTACACTCCTCGCCTGAAATGTGATTAATGGCAGAAATGGGTTGGGGTTTTTTCGTCCTCCGTTTCAACATGCCCCAGGATTGGTATGCAAAGAGCTTTTGTGGGTACTATCCTAATTAAGGGGATGTGCATATGTAAATAAATGTTGCTTTTTAAATAGCCTAGTATATGTATCGGCCGTTGGTTCTCATATTTTCAAACGTGCCCTCCCCCCCCCCCCCCCCCCCATATGTTGAAATACGCATACATTACAAACCAATCTGCCGCAATTTAAAATGTTATGATGCCTTATTAACCAACTTTGTTTTCATTCATCTACATTTCTTTACAACGTTAATAGTGTACTAACTATGCTTATTACGTGATTACATTTTAGAATACATAAGGGCTTGTGTTTTGTGCTTTTGTTGCTGTTATTGATATTCTTATTTTTGTTGGTGGTTAATTTCTCATAAGAACCGAAACAAAAGTCTAATGTTAGCATTTATAGGCATCCGACGCGATACTTAGTTCTCGATCACAAATTAAATCGCCAATCTAAATATGGATGAAAACACAAAAGAAAACAGAATATATATTAGCAAATATGAAGATACAACAGTTAAGGATATATGTTGGTGACATATTATGATACGATTCTCTATATCGGTAATGTTAAACTCACATATTTGGCAAATAGCTCTCAGCTCCTCTGAGCACGACACGACTCGAGTTACAATATATGTATTTCCTTGAGAATTCCTCTTTTTTTTCACAGCAATACATTTGGGTCTATATCCATTACTCCTCCGGGTAGCTCTGTACTTGAAATCAGTACCTAAAACACAAGCATATCATAGGCATAGTGCGTTTTTACTCCATTAACTGGATATATAACATAGAAGCTACGGGTTTTAACGTTTAGTAACACGCGCAAATGCGTAATACGTGTTCGTATACATCTCTCTACACAAATACATATTCATTAAATACATGTTTACAAGCAACGGTCACAGATCTTAAAACTATTACTCTATGTTCTGTTTATTTAACCACCTCGTAATCATTTTAATTGTAATCCTATGGATCCCCATGATCAATTCAACAATCTCCCAACACCATTTATTCTCACGGGTGCTTGGTCACCACATTATGTGGGATTGCGAGGATGAAAACAACAGAGGTAAACAATTTATGTATTTAATTCTAAAAAAACCCACCTTAATTCTACTTAATAATAAAAATCATGTATAATTTTTTTCCGCACGTGGTCATTTTGCATCCATTTATGTACCTCTTTGTAGTCCACAATCGTGGGTTTTTTGTGTTTTTTTGTTGTTGTTGTTTTTTTATTTGTCATGGAAAGTAGGTCCAGATCTTTGTCGTAGTGACTACTTTCCAATTACTTTGGAGAATTGTGGACCTCCATCACTTGAAAGAGTTCAAAGGTAGAATTTCGCGAAAAACAAAGTGGGATCAATTTCGGCACCAAGTCAAATTTCTAAAGGCACCAAGACATAGGATCTAGCATCTGCAAGTAAGACTTGCATACCGACCCATACACAATGTATCCATAATCAAGTTTTGATTTAATTACGAATGGAAGGAAGGAAGGAAATGTTTTATTTAAAGACGCACTCAACACATTTTATTTATGGTTATTGGAGTCAAATAACTACGAATGGAGTATTTAAGTCATTTTCAAACAAGTAGGGAATATTTGAAATCAATTATGATTAAGTATTGAACATAGCAAGATAAAAACAGAAAACAAGATGCATTATGCACGACAATTTGTTTTCCCAACACATCCTCCAAACTCAGCCGTTTGTACAAACGAGAATCACGTTGACAAATATTGGCATACTGGATGTTCAACTCCGAATTTAACACTTTGATTTTGCATTCTGTCTGCACGCAGTGTGTTAGTATCCCGTCTAGTTTTGACAAGACACTAGATTTAACCCCAGAGACACGTTGAAGTCAATATTCTGCCAATTCGTAAATACGCGACTTCTCCCACGTAAGGAAACATCCAGGGTTCTGGGTACGCACCAGAGAGAGAGAAAAAGAGAGAGAGAGAGAGAGAGAGAGAGAGAGAGAGAGAGAGAGAGAGAGAGAGAGAGAGAGAGAACGAGAGAACGAGAGAGACAGACAGACAAAGAAAGAGACATGTTACCATTTATCGATTTCCATGTCACGTTTCGCTTGAGCCCGATCCAGTGTTCTGACCATTCTTCTGACCATACTTCTGACCATTCGTCGTAGTATGGTCCTTCCCAATTTGAATTAGTATTAGAAATAAGTCTCTTTAGGGTCTGCGTGACATTCGTTGTTAGCTTAATAAGTTTGTTTCCACATGCTTTATTCGCATCTTGCCACGTTTTCCATCCATATGATATACACACTCCACTGACGCATTTGCGTCCATTGGCCGTGAACGCGTTTTCTATGGGACAAAAAATGCATGATACTATATAATTATATTATAAGCTTCATCAGTATGTAAACATTTCCATAATTTAATGGAAACCATTTTTTTTTTTTAGTTATCGACAGAAAAAAAGAAATCATAACTATAGAAATATTACACCAAATTTGTTCATGTATTATGGCCATAATTTATGGAAGTGGTTTTGTTCATTTTCAACAACCACGAATCCAAGGGCTGTGAGGCTGTACATGAACAAAGGCTAAAATGTACTATTGCTTGAGCTCAAACTACGTTAGACAACAGTGTATAATTACTATTGACAGTACAAAACTGATAAGCTTGCTGGGTAGTTTTCATGAGCAGTATACTTTCCTGTGTTTAACGTATAAATTTGCTGCACTTGTTAATGTTTGGTAGGTGGCTGGTACCAGCAGATGAAACATATTGGTCGCCTGGATATTTCTGGGATAGCTGTATAATGTATGGTTGGTGTCTTTTGTAACTTGCATACCATCTATCTTACTTTAAAACCAAACAAAAACAGAAATTATTTTTAAAGTAGCCTTAATATGCAGCTACGTCTCTTGTAAAAATGGGCAGACTGATAAATGAGAAATAATGCGGTTTATAATTATAATACGTTGTATACGTGATGAAACGTTACTGCTAATTTGGAGGTAACATACCTCGGCACGCATAATGCAGATTCGTGTGGCATAAGTTGTCAAATTTCAGCTCGAAAATGTCATCACCATGACGTTGCCTACTGCCATAGAAATAGCCACATGTGGCATAATCAGTAGGAGTAAATGGCAAACTGTGAACAATATCTGCAAAACAGTAATATCTGTTAAATAAACACACATTTTCTTGATGACAAAAAACTTTAGTGTGTGCACTTTTAAATATTTATTGATCGATGATTTATTTGTTCTCATGAGTTTATGATACTCGAATAAGTTTAAAGTTACGTATAAACTATGTGTAGTATAAAATATGTTTGTTTGTGTGTGTGTGTGTGTGTGTGTGTGTGTGTGTGTGTGTGTGTGTGTGTGTCTGTGATTATATGTAAGACCGTGATCATAATATAAACAAGTATCAGTAGTTTTACTAAAGCGTTTTCTTTCCAACTAAATAGCCGATTTGTAGTTAACAATATAATATAAATTAATGTTATAAAATATCGTACCAAGATAATAAACGGACATTGTAGTGTCACTTCCACAGAACTGGTCGTACGACCCAGGACATCGGACTTCTTCAACATGCGTCATTGTGGCAATATTCCAGCTCAAGCAATAACAATATTTGCCCTGATAATGAAAACAAGAGGCATATTGGCCTATAGAATCCCGCTATTTAATTTCAATTTTGTCAGTAGAAGATAATTCATTAATGTGTCAAGACCACTTAATGTTAAATAAATGTGTCTCCATTAATTTATGCAGGCTGCTCCAGAGAATCGGAACTATTCAGTCAAAACTGTAGGAGAAGATATACTTTACTTGTTTTAATTAAATAAAAACTATAAATTTTCAAAAAGATATTTAATTTATAAAAAAATTAAATTTCCAAACTATCTCTATATTCATTTTTAAAGACCGCCCCAGACAATTATAGTACCAAATTTCTGAATTATCCAATCAAAACTCTAGGAGACGATAGACTTTGGGATTTCCAATATGTCTATCTATTAGTTTCTGGAGGATGCCTCAGACGACCTTTAGTTTCATAACAATCCAATAAAAACTGTAGGAAAAGGAAGCGTTGATGGACAGACGCAGGAGAAATTACTATTACAAAGCTCTGTGCAGAGAATATGACCGCCATAGCAATTTCCTTTTATAAAAGCGTGGGCAAAATAACCCTAAATAATATTCCATTGTCATTTTGTGTTTAGCTATTTCCATGACTGTACCTCTAAAATTAAAATTATAACTAAAAAGTAAACTTGATATAAATTCTTAACGAGACTTTATTAAAGTTGTTAATGGTGGTTTTGCACCAATTGTTTTTAAATTAATATTTGTTTTGAAATGTGAAGATTATTTCTTCAATTACATAAAACAATAGAATAAAATAATTCACTTACTAGAAAGTATCAATTTTATTAGAAATTCTATAGAGGCTGGTCAACAGATCACATGATGTGATGTATTGGGTACACATGCTGAATGCTATATAATTCTTTGAAAGTGAAGAACTAGAACTTTGCTGTTTTGATGAATACTTTAGGCGATTTTCTTTTTTCTGTTTATTGTTATCATAAATGTTTAGGGAAACCATAGTTTACGCTGAGTGCCAGCACATTACAGTTTGTTTGTTTTTTTAGGGTTTTTTTTAGTAAAACGTAACTTTGCATATGGGGGAGGGATTTATTTCAGTCGGTTGAGTGTTCGCTTGAGGTGCTTACGATCGAATATGTCCATATACATGTACCTACGTTTTATGATACCCAATAGTTGATGTGTCGGTAAACATTCATTCATTCATTCGCAGGATCGAACCACCTCGGTGGATCCATTCAACTGATTGGGGTTTTCTTTTTTCGTTCCAACATGTGCACCAAAACTGGTCAGAGGCCGTGTTATGCGCTTTCCTGTTTGTATATAAAACATCCCTTGCTGCATTAGGAAAAATGTAGCAAGTTTCCTCTGATGAATATGTGTCAAAATTACCAACTGTGGAAAATGGCCGCCATTGCCACAAAAGGGAATGTTGAGGTCTCACTACACAGATGTCATCTGACATTGAAACCCATGTTAAATTGCCCAACTTCAAATGAAGTTGCTAATAGAACGGGTTCTCGTTGGCACTAACAACATACACCATTGCGAACATATATTATATAAGCATTTATTTTCACTCCATTTCCGTCTCAGTTTTTTGCTATAGGACCGCATCTGGCTGTAGTACCGGTTCGAACAGGTGGTTCATTAACCGATTCACTCCGGTTGTCTCTTGCGCTATACATCCATGTCCCAAAAGGTCAATGCACAATATTACAAAGTAGCATGGGCAAAATACAGCCAGAAGGCTAACCATTAAACATATATGTTGTTTTAATTCTTCACCATTTCCTAGAAGTCAATATGTGAACCATAACTTGTGTCACAATTAGGAACTATAGTGGACCGTGATAAATGAACTCTCACCCGGAAGTGATCTGTGTAGTGAAACCTGAGAATTCCTCCAATCTTTAAAATCTAGTATGTTTATGCGAGACTTCATGCTTTTTATGAGAGAGGAAACCCGCTGTCGTTTTTGTGCACATATCTGAACTAATAGCGGAGCTAAAAAGTATATATAATGAAGAAAAAAGTAGGAACACATATTTATGAACATCGATACAAAAACCAGGTGATATGTTTTAGAAAATCACGATAACATTAAGCCTGCTTGATACCAACACTTACTGTACTCCCGTCTTTCGTATTCCCACATGTAGCAGAGTTGACTAAACTACTGACTGCATGTAATAATTTTATCGATGCCAAACATTTAATAATTCTGATGACACATATTCATTTTTTATTCTTTTATTTTCTTTCTGTTGTTGTTGTTTGTTTTGTTTTTGTGGGAGAATTTGTGGGGCTGTTTTTAATCTACAAAACTGTAGCGCATTGATAAAATAATTCTTAGCTATTGGATGTCAAACACTTATCATTCTGGTCCATGTCTTCAGGAAAAAAAACACGTGCCGTTAAAATTTTACCCGTTATTTCACCAAATCCGAACAACAAAGGCGATACTACATAATAATCATAATTCGAATATCTGGGAAAAACATCCTTCCTGACCTGTATATAGGAAACATATATGATATTTCCAAGTGACGTCATCGGCCACTTCATTCGTAAACTGAATTCCTTATATGACAACATTTTGTGCTTAATTAAATCACCTGTAAACCCACTGGTCCGCTCTTGCATTTCGTGTAACACAGATACGGCTCGTTATCTTGTATTGTATATCCGTTTCTTCTTGTGTAGATAGAAACATTAAAAGATCCTCTGATCACAAACAGCAAAGACTGGTCCTCTGAAACGTACAACATATCATACTTTGGTTGTGTCTACGTTTTTGTTTGATCCAAATTATGTTGAGTTTTAATAGAATAGAAACACATGGAACCTTGTCCATGATCGTAATGATAATTGATAATTAATATAATTTATAATTAATGCACTCGTTGCTCCACATAGAATTCGAAACAAAAATACATAACCTGAAAGGAAATAAAGCCCTTGACATTGATAGTATTATTACTGAATAATTTATATTAATTTAAAGATATTTGTATACTGTCAACTGCCAATTTAAAAAAAAAACGTTATATATTGTATCTAATTAATTATCGTGAAATTAATTAAGTTGGATATTGATAATTGATATTGAACTTATGTTTCATAGCGCAGTGAATACAACCAGATATGTCATTGCAATAAATGTTTGTAGTCAAACAACCAGATTTATCTGGGCAGTAATTATATACAATTTTATTGATTTTGTAAAGAAGAATTATTGGACACTTACGAAATTCGCATGTAATTATTTAAGATTAAATATTGCTAAAAGTTATTAGTTATTTTAAATTGTACATAAAGAAATTATAAATTTGTATATGATAGTGGAACATAATAAGAGCAAATTCGTCATACCACGTCGAAAAGGAATTGCTTATCTGGATTTGTGTGATTATTGGTTCAATCAAGATCTGTATTTAAAATCCATTAGCTGCAATCAAACAAAGAATTCAAGACCAGAATGAACAACAAATAGAACGAAATACAAATGCGGAGTACGGAAACCACTGCCGATATTTTAATACAAATATAAAAAAAAAAATTAGATTGTCGTCTCATTCGTAACACATTTAAACTGGTAGATACAGTAATACTGACCGACATGTGGTTCGTTATATTTTAAATTGTCCTCTATACAACGATTTAAAACAAAAATACATTAAACCTTAATTAAGTGCAACAAAAAATGTCAAACGATTATGTAATTGAAAAAAAATAGGTTCTATCAGAGTCCCAGGAACATACCTGAGCTAGCTGGGATCTCCAAGACAGGAGTTAATAGATGGCTGTTAGTGATGAGTGAGAGAGAAATCGGTGTTACGTATTTTCTATGGTAAAGAGGAGTGAGTGACTTTCAAACTAATACTAAAACAATAATTTTCTTTTTCTTTTTATCATGAGTCCCTGTTGATTCGCGGTACTTAATACTTTTATTAGAATATTGTAAAACTGCTTTGTAATTTTATTATATATTTCTTACCTACTTACCTACAAACGGTAGGTGGCATATTACTTTAAAAAAGTGGAAACTCCCAAATGGCGCGACTTAAGGTTGTACTATACCAAATAAAATCCCATAGGCGACCAGGTTAACGTTTGTGCTTAAAAACACAATATGCAATATATCAACCAAACTATGACCCATAAATATCAGTACTACAACCCCTACCTCAAAGTTCGACGCCATATAACTGTAATTAAATGTGTTGAGTGCGTCGTTAAATAAATCATTTCCTTTTTCCTACCTCAAAGTATTAACTGAAGAAAATGGTACCTTGCATGGCTCATTTTCGGTATAACCAGATGTTTGTACAACACCCCTAGTTTCGTACAAAATTTGAGTACTTTTTTACGGGTACCCCATACATGTTTCAAACACAAGGCTATTTGACACAGAGGTACTAGATGAATTAAAATTGCATACATTTTTATCCAGATGAAATTCATTTTATTTACAACCAAAACACTCGCATTTATCACCAATCACAGGAACTTTGACCCGGCCGGAAATTATTTGGTTTAGTGCTACCTTAACAGAGACCTAACAGGGCATGAGTATAACAGAAGACACTAATGGTGTAAGTAGCATGGTGGTTGTTTCCTCGATGTTATTGTTTTGTTTCAAGTTGTTTCATAAAACCTTAATGTTACATACCTGTCCACTTCCACGGGGTGTACACTTCCAGAGCACCGACCCAGTAATAAGTGTTATAGGCCATTTCTCTCTGAACATTCGACGTTATTTTATCATGCGGCAAAAGAACTCCATCCTCGCACCCCGATTTTGCGGCGTCCCACCAAGACATTTTTGTAGTATTAACATACTGATCTTCCAGGAAATCAAAGGTGATGTTTCTCCAATGAGCTAAATTAGTAGACAAATAAATGTGTCAATTAATTAAAACATCTAGTGTTATTGGTGTCGCTGTATTATCGCTATAGTGTTTTGGATATTTGGGATTATGTATACAAAATAAACTATGTTGAAAATATGCTATCGGTTACTCTGAAAATCATGAGTGCATAATATGTAGTGTGAAGAATAATTCTTAAGTGACAAATAAAAACGGAGAGAGAGAGAGAGAGAGAGAGAGAGAGAGAGAGAGAGAGAGAGAGAGAGAGAGAGAGAGAGAGAGAGAGAGAGAGAGAGAGAGGAGAGAGAGAGAGAGAGAGGAGAGAGAAGAGAGAGAGAGAGAGAGAGAGAGAGAGAGAGAGAGAGTGAGTGAGTGAGTGAGTGAGGAACACTCTCTTCTCATGGAGGTACACATTCTTTTTTTTCGAACCTTTGTTCAAACACAAATTCAAAACCGATCCCCAACTAGCAGAGACACATTGGCAATCGGAGCGTTTTTTAGGATAAATAAATCGAGAAAAAACTCACTGTTATGAGCAGATGACATTCTTCCCTATGAGTTAGTATTATTGTTCTATATATGTCATGACTACTGCTTTTACAAATTGCATATAAAATAGAACATTTCTTTTATTTCCAGAACAGTTTTCTCTTTGCGTCAACCAATTAGTGATAAAAACACATTTCAATTATTTTATTCCTTTAAGCTAGAAGCGATATGTGTACAAACAAGGGAATTCGATTATCAAAATGTACATCGATCAAATATATCGAACCTCAGTGAAAACGCACCAATCACATTTGTCGTGAAAATAAGACAAGAAATAATAGTACATTTAACTGGTGTGGTGTATTTTTTAATAATTATATGTATTCTTGTAGATGTTAAATAACGTCAAAAACGTATACCACGGATAGAGTAATTGTATAGTTTATAGAAATAGAGGAATAGCAGTAACAACTGAACATTGGGTGATGCTTTTTCATTGGAGTTCAGTATATTTGTGATATGCATATATATATGTATATGTAGTGATGTTACAGAGATCGATTATAATCGAAAATTGATCGGATTGTCTTTTACGATGTAATGATCGATTATAAAAATCCATAATCGATTGTGTGGGGAAATGTTAACTGTAACTGATCCTCCAGTTTAGATGATAACTTTGATGGAAATATACGGCGGTTTGGGTTTGTTTTCATGTGTACATCAAGAAAATGTATGTTAAATAGTTTATAAAGGTACAATAAGCCATTTGCAGGTTGAACACGACATGGTCCTTATAATTGAAAGCCTTCTTATGTTCATATAATTCTAACCGATTGTGTAATCGAAAGTTGATCGATTGGAGCCAACCGATTATAACCGATGATCGATAATGTATATTTATTCATAACAACAATAAAACAATAGATAATAATCCAAAACAAATAAAAATATATATTTATAATATAGTCAAATAATTATATGCCTTAGGGCACATAAACATGTAGCTGGAACAAGTAAAATAGAAGTCCATCGAGAGAGAGAGAGAGAGAGAGAGAGAGAGAGAGAGAGAGAGAGAGAGGAGGAGAGAGAGAGAGAGAGAGAGAGAGAGAGAGATGTGGGAGGGAGGTAGAGAGATGGAGGAGGGAGGAAGAGAGAGCGCGAAGAAGGAGGAACGGAGAGAGAAAGATCGATAGAGAGCAAATAGTACTCAATAAATGATGTTATGCCGGAGTGTATTATTCATTTCGTCTATTGGGACACAAACATCTTGCTTATTTTAAGTTTCAGGATCAAAGTGACCTAGGAAACACTTTCAAACTAGCCTATGTCCCTTGAAAAAAAAAATTCACGTATCTATTATAACCGACTCCACTTTTCCTGACTGTTACAATGACAGTGAGTCAGTAATGGCGTTTTAATGTATTCGACATTTTGTAGATAGGAAGGTAGGAAACTATTTGTTTAACGACGCACTCAACACGGTTATTCACGGTTATATGGTGTCAGACATATGGTTAAGAACCACACATATTTTGAGAGGAAACCCGCTGTCGCCACTTCGTGGGCTATTTTTTTCTATTAGCAGCAAGGGATCTTTTATAATATGCACCATCCATCCCACAGACAGGATAGCACAAACCACAGCCTTTGGTGTACCAGTCGTGATGCACTGGCTGGAGCGAGAAATAGCCCAGTAGACCCACTGACGGGGATCGATACAAAACCGACCGCGCATCAAGCAAGCGCTTTACCACTTGGCTACGTCTCGCCCTATAATAGATAAGAATGCTGACTTGCTTACTTGCTTGTTTTCATGAGAGAACATTTAATACACTACATTACTTAGTGATGTGTGTTGTGGGGGGGGGGGGGGGGGGGGGGGGGTATATTTCAATGTGTATGTGTTGTGTCCGCGTCCGTGGGTTGTGAGCGTATGTAATGTGTGTGCTGACGTGTAAGTGTTTTTTGGTGTTTTTTGGTGTGCGTGCCTTTATATGTGTGTGACTGTGATTTTGATTGTGTTTATCTGTGTCACTGCGTGCGTGTGCGTGTGTGTGTATGCGCGTGCGTGCGGGCTGGTGCACGCGCAGGCGTGCGTGCGTGAGTTTTTTCATTAATAATTATCATAGTATTTTGTGAAATAGTGACATAATATCCACGGTGTCATATAACAGTCCTATATTCAGTTCTAAGATACTCTGTTTTCCCTCCATACAGTCTATATCTAACAGAAACAGCGTATATTGCTAATACCAGTATTTACTGATTAGACCAAACAAGGACGGGACGCAGCCCAGTGGTAAAACGCACGTCTGATGCGCAGTCGGTCAAGGATCGATCCCCGTCGGTGGACCGATTGGGCTATTTCTCGTTCCAGCCAGTGCACAACGACTGATATATCAAAGGCCGTGGTATGTGCTATCCTGTCTGTGGAATGGTGCATATAAAGGATCTCTTTCTACTAATGGACAAATGTAGTGGGTTTCCTCTCTATGACTGTCTCAAAATGACCATATGTTTGACATCCAACAGCCGATGATTAATAAATCCATGTGCTCTAGTGGTATTATCAAACAAAACAAACAAACTTTCAAGCAAACAATTTACATAATGTTCCGTATGCAACATGTGTAAATACGCCTGCTATTACCCAGTGTATCGACACAGATCTCATGACGACGCCATTAGATATCTCTCGGCAAGAAGGCAGATTTTTACCCACCCATACACTCAATGTTATACTTCTATATTTCTATGGTTCGTGTTTACTCAACAAAACGAAACGGGGACACGTTTTGTTAGAAGCTTTACAGCCATAGAGTAGGTGAACAAAGACGTTGTAGTTTGAATGTAATGAATATGAATGTATCATTATATTACCAGGTGGAATGGAAGTCTGTCCGTTTGTCTATTCTCTCTCTCTGTGTGTGTGTGTGTGTGTGTGTGTGTGTGTGTGTGTGTGTGTGTGTGTGTGTGTTGTTTATTAAGTGTGTGTCAGAATGACCAAATGCTTGACATCCAACAGCCGATGATTCGTACATCAGTGTAGTGTCGTTAAATAAAACAATTTGTTTTGTTCTCTGTCGGTCTCTTCTACTGTACTGTTTTCCTGTCTGTCAGCCTGTTTGTCTGTGTTCCTCCCCCCCCCCCCCCCTCTCTCTCTCTCTCTCTCTCTCTCTCTCTCTCTCTCTCTCTCTCTCTCTCTCTCTCTCTCTCTCTCGGTCTTTGTCTCTCTGCTTTATTGCTCAGTCTGTGTCTGTCTCTGTCCCTGTATGCCTGTCTGTTTTCTCTTACTGTATGCCCGTCTGTTTAGTTGACTGACCGCATGAATACCCACACGCCTGTTTGGTTTTCTGTCTGACTGTCTGCCATGACTCTATGTGCGGTTGACTGTCTGTCTGCCTGCCTTCCTGCTTGACTGTGTGATTGTCTATGACTGACTAATTGATTGACACTTTGAGTGACTGACTGACTTACTGACTCATTGGGTGAATAACTGACTGGTTGATTACAGGGGATGACACTGACCGACTGTCTCATTAAGTGATTAAATGACTGAACTGGCTGACTGATTAATAGTCTTACTATTTGTATGCCTATCTGACTGACTGACTGTCTTTGTAGGTTTGTCTGACTGACTGACTCACTGGACTCACTGACTCACTGATAATGTTCGGCTGAATGGACTGTATGATGATTGACTGACTGACTGACTGGACTGACTGACGTATTTGTATGCCTATCTGACTGACTGACTGACCTGATTGGCTGACTGACTGACTGGCTGATGACTTGACTGACTAATGATGCGGCTTGGGCCTGTATGATAGAACTCCCTTGGTTGATCCATTCCCTGATTGCCCTCGACCGGTATCCAAAAAGCCGCGGTATTGCTTGTCGGTCAGTAATATAAAATATCAGGTATCAAATATTT